>NC_056731.1:332001704-332044204 GCF_019279795.1 Protopterus annectens
CAACTGTGTTTACAGATGGCAACTGCAGATAGTGAGCAGTACGCTCCAGGGAGCATTGGATGTAACTATACTACTGAAAGAAGCCAAAAACAAAAGGAAATGTTTTACATTGATGGGTATAAGTATCATCTTGAAAAATGTGTTGACGCAAAGCACTATTGGTGCTGTGTGAAGAAACAAAGGGATAAATGTAAGGGACGTTGTGTGACAGAAATTAGTGTAGATGGACATAGGCTACAGTGAAGTACAGGTCACATTCATGGTCCGGATCCCTTACAATCTGAAGTCAGTAGAGTGTGAGAGCAAATATAGAAACGTGCCCAACAGTCCATAGAGGACCCCTGTAAAATAGTATCAGAGGTATTATACACCACCTCCACAGATGTGGTAAATGAACTGCCTAATACAAAAGCACTGCATGCAACAGTAAGGAGGTTGAGATATAAGAAGAAGGCAGCACTATTTAAGGATATGGGTTCACTCTCTGATGTAAATACAGACGTTGCCTATAAAGAATGGATCATTTATAGTTGAACATGGCCTATGTAGTGATGATGTACAGTTAGTTGTGTTAACCACTGAGGATAATCTGAGGGTGTTATGTACTTCTGAATACATTCTGGTGGATGGTACTTTCCCAATCAGTACGAGAGAGTGTTGGCAGGTGTACTCAATTCACTGTCAGTTAGATCACACTGAAACAAAGAAGGTAATACCTGTAGTGTATGGCATATTACCAAGCAAAACTGAAGTGTGTTACAATCGCTTTTGGAGTGTTGTCATTTGTTTATGTGGCAAATTTGATTTGGAGCTTAAGCCCCGTATGGTAGTGTCCGACTCTGAGCATGGTGCTGTGAATGCTATACAGGCCAACCTGCCAGACAGTGTTTGTAAGGGTTGCTGGTTTCATCTGTGTCAAATCGTGTGGCAGCAGATACAGCGCCTTCATCTGGTGAAGGAATTTGACAGTAGTTGTACTTTTAATAGTCTGTGCAAGCAGATACCTGCCCTGGGGTTTGTAACACCCACACACATTGGTGAGACATTTGCAGACATAGAGAGGGATATGCCAGCTTGTGGACAGGGGTTGTGTAACTTCTTTAAGGAAAATTACCTCATAGGCAGACCATGGATATATGGTATGAGGGGCATCACATCTGAAAGGCATCCGCCCCTGTTTGACATACCTTTCTGGAATCAGCATGATACAAGTACATTAGGGTATCCCAAGACACAAAACGTAGTTGAAGGATAGCATAGATGTCTACATAGTCTCATGGGTAAGCAGACCCTATACCTACTGGACATCTTACATGCCATCCAACTAGAGCAAAACAACATTGAGGATCTTAGAGCAGACATACGTCATGTCTACCAGCATCCCCTAAGCGATGCAGGCTACAGGATAAGGAGCAGGCATTCCATAAGCTCTTGTTAAAACGTGATGGAATGACTTCTCACGGCTTTGTAACACTCGCAGCACAACTATGTTCATTCTAACTGTTAGTACAACTATACCTTTGTTAGGGGACAATGTTTTGATGTGAATTCACAACTTATTATTATCACATGGAAGAGTAACTGTGCATGTACATTGAGGTTTATGGTTGAGGATATTTTGTGTCACAGCAGAAGTATTTAAATAAAGTGGATATCAATATTCGAGTATACCGCTGGTGTTGGAGATCTTAAGTACACCTTTTCATACGTTTTGGATGGATAACTATACCCTGCATACTTGTATTCTGTCGGTTGGACTCTGCACATCAAATATGTCAAATTCGACATCCGCAAATACAGTTTTTGACATTTCGGAAAATCGGAATTGTGATTTCCGGTTATATTATTCAGTTATAACACCATTCAAACTGTTTATGTTCGATTACATGCTGGTAAACCTATATATATATATATATATATATATATATATATATATATATATATATATATATACATACATTAAATATCAATGTATTTACATTAAAAATGCATATGCTAAGAAGAAACTATGCATTCTACCCCCACACTCCTTTCTAGTTAAATATAGTAACTCTGATATTACAAAAACATGGGGCAGGGGCATTTTCCCTAACCCCAGGAATTATTCAATCTTAGACACCTGTCAACCAGCTGTTAAGCTGATCATAAAGGGTTGACTAACAGCTGTCAGCCAAACACACACTCGAACAATGGAATGGAGCCCATATATTTTAGGCAATTTAAAAATTCCAAAATTGTGTGGAAAAACACTTCACACTAGACATTTCTCTAGCAAGTCTATATAATTTTATGTAACAAAAAATGCACTTGAGTTAGCACATACTGTACACCTGAGAAACTATTATTGTTCCAAAATCATTTAGTTTTGTCATGAAAGTTTTCAAAAAAAAAAATTTTTTTTACCATGTGACATCTAGCTATGGTGGAAGATTGATAGGCATTTTGTAACAACATAGGCTTTTACTAAAGTTTTCTTATGATAGATTTCTGTTGTGAGTGACATTTGCAGAGTCTGCATGTCTTCCCTGCAGTCACATGGGTTTCTCTCCAGGTGGTCTGCTTTCCTTCCACATTCCAAAGACATGCAGTAGGTGGGTTGGACACTCTAAATTGGCTGTAGGTGAGAGTGTGTGTGCGAGTGAGTAGTACAAATGGACTACCATGATGGGGCTGACCACCTGATCATGTAAAACGTGGCTCAAGATGATTGTCACTGCTGAAGTGAAACCCTGACCCCATTTGCAAAATGGGAAAAGGGTTGAGGATGGATTTCTGTTGTGAGTGAAGCTACTGGTCTGCTCTGTTAATCAGTAGCTGAATCCTGGAACTAGGGAGAATTATCCCTTAATCCTTTATGATACACTGCATTACTGCTTTATCTCGGTACAAAGATGAGGATGTGTAGGGCTACCATATTGTAAAGATCTCACAAACTGCAACAGGGTCATTTTCATAAGTTTTCCTTCCTGTCCTCTGCATCTTGCTCTGTCACACCAACCGCCTGCATGTTCTCTCTCACTGCATCCATAAACCTTATCTTAGGTCTTCCTCTTTTCCTGTTACCTGGCAGCTTCATCCTTAGCATCTTTTTGCAATATACTCTGCATCCCTCCTCAGCACATGTCCAAACCAGTGTAATCTTGCCTCACTGGCTTTGTCTCCAAACCTTCCATCTTGGGCTGACCCTCTAATATACTTATTCCTAATCCTGTCCATCTTTGTCACACCCAGTGCAAATCTTAACATCATCAACTCTGCCACGTCAAGCTCTGACTCCTGCCTTTTTGTCAATGCCACTGTCTCCAACCAATATAACATAGCTGGTCTCACTACCCTCTTGTAGACTTTCCCTTTCACTGTTACTGGTACTCGTCTGTCACAAATAACTCCTGACACTCTTCTCCATCCACTCCATCTTGCCTGTACTCTCTTCTTCACCTCTCTTCCACACTCACCATTACTCTGAACTGTTGATCCCAAGTATTTAAACTCATCCACCTTCACCACCTCTACTCCCTGTATCCTCACCATTCCTCTATCCTCTCTCTCATTCACACACATATATTCTGTCTTAGTCTTGCTGACCTTCATTCCTCTTCTCTCTAGAGCATATCTCCATCCCTCCAGGGTCTCCTCCACCTGTTCCCTACTCTCACTACAGATCACAATGTCATCTGCAAACATCATAATCCATGGGGACTCCTGTCTGATCTCGTCTGTCAACCTGTCCATCACCATTGCAAATAAGAAAGGGCTCAGAGCTGATCCTTGATGTAATCCCACCTCCACCTTAAATGAATCCGTCACACCCACCGAAGACCTCACCGCTGTCACACTACCCTCATACATATCCTGCACCACACTTACATACTTCTCTGGCACTCCCGACTTCCTCATACAATACCACAACTCCTGTCTAGGCACCCTGTCATATGCTTTCTCTAAATCCACAAAGACACAATGCAACTCCTTCTGACCTTCTCTGTACTTCTCCGTCAGCACTCTCAGAGCAAACATCGCATCTGTGGTGCTCTTTCCTGGCATGAAACCATACTGCTGATCATTAATTATCACCTCCCTTCTTAACCTAGCTTCCACTACTCTTTCCCATAACTTCGTGCTATGACTGATCAATTTAATCTCTCTGTAGTTAACAATGTTTAATAATGAAACATGAGTTATGTGGTGTATGTGGAATAATTCTGACCATGACAGCAAAGGTCAAGAGGTCAAAATTGTTTATAAACACCTCAAGAAGAGTTTCCTGGTACCTGTTATATCAGATAGTGTTTTATAAGTGTATGTAATTTGATTATTCAATTAATTAAAGTAACTGCTAAAGTTTTAGGGGCACATGAAGTAAGGAAGCATGCTATTTTTTAATGCTATGGACACCACTTTTGTTTCACATTTGTGTGACATTCTTGTTTTATATTTCATTATGGGTTGAATTAAATAGTAATCTAATAATACTTAACATAATTTCAAATCTGAGATTCTTGTTAATAAAAAAAGCCTTCTGTTCTGCTGGCAGCTCCAATTTATCACATGTTAAGCCCAAGGCCTTGTTACTTGGTCTGTGAGATTACAGTGTTATAAAACTCTCCTTCCTGTATGGGTAACATATTTTAACAAATGGCATTATAGGATAAGAGCAGAATATAAACACTGTAATATATTGAAATATGTGCAATAACAACATTTTTTATTCTCTGAAATATGGATTAAACAGAATATCAGATGAAACAGTACACAGCCCTGTTAATTAAATTACAAAGCAGACATGATAATGGTAAAACGCAGCAATATAATTAATATTAAAATCAACATGTGACATACAAAAATATTTTGATATTAAGTAGCAGTCAGCACTGATGTGGGGCACAATTCCAAAAAACTTCTCTTGCTTTATGGATAAACCTTTTACAGGAGTAAGTCATTTAAACAGAGAGCAAGTTTTTTTGGAGTTGGAGTTATGTTTGCTGTTAATATGGTATTAATGGTAACACTCAGAGCTTGCTACTAATGTGGCATTAATGATAACAGTCTGTTTGGCACTAGTATGGGATTAATGAGAGTACTCTGCTTGGTGCCAGTATGGTGTTAATGATAACACTCTGCTTGGCACTAGTGTGAGACTAATGATAATGTCCTGATTCGTATTAGTGTGGTGATAACACTTTTCTTGGCACTAGTGTGATATTAAAGAAAGCACACTGCTTGGTACTAGTGTGGTATTAATGATAACACATTGCTTGATATTAGTGTAGTGCTAATGATGACACACTGCTTGGTACTAGTATAGTATTAATGATAGCACACTGCTTCATACTAGTGTGGTATTAATGATAACACACTTGTTAGGTACTACTTGGGTATTAATGACACCACACTGATTGGTACTAGTGTAGTATTAATTAATCATTCTGCTTGGTATTAGTGTAGTATTAATGATAACAGCTTGGAACTAGTGTGGTATTAATGATAATACACTGCTTGGTACAAGTATAGTATTAATAAAAACAGTGTTTGATATTAATGTGATATCAATTATAACACACTGCTTGATACTAGTGTGGTATTAATGACACACTCCTTGGTACTAGCGTTGTACTGATGTTAGCACACTGCATGATATTAATTTAGTATTAATGATACCATACTGAGTGGTATTAGTGTGGTATTAATGATAACACACTACTTGGTAGTATTATGTCATTAATGATAGCACACTGTTTGGTACCATTATGGTATTAATGATAACACACTGCTTGATACTAGTACACTATTAATGATAACACACTGCCTGGTACTACTGTGGTATTAATGATAACACACTGCCTGGTACTACTGTAGTAATGAAAACAAACTGCTTGGTATTAGTGTGATATTAATAATAGCACTCAGCTTGGCACTAGTGTGGTACTAATGATAATACACTGCTTGGTACTAGTATAGTATTAATAAAAACAGTGTTTGATATTAATGTGAAATCAGTTATAACACACTGCTTGATACTAGTGTGGTATTAATGACACACTCCTTGGTACTAGCGTGGTACTAATGTTAGCACACTGCATGATATTAATTTAGTATTAATGATACCATACTAAGCTAACACTCAGCTTGGCACTAGTGTGGTACTAATGATAATACACTGCTTGATACTAATGTGGTATTAATGACTGCACACTGCTCGGTACTAGTGTGGTATTCATGATAAAACGCTGTTTAGTATCTGTGTGATATTAATGATAACACATTGCTTGGTACTAGTGTGGTTTTAATGATAACACACTGCATGGTACTAGTGTGGTTTTAATGATAACACACTGCATGGTACTAGTGTGGTATTAATGATAGCACAGTATTTGGTACTAGTGTGCTATTAATGATAACACACTGTGTGGTATTAATGTGGTATTAAGGATAGCACTCATCTTGGTACTAGTGTAGTATTAGTGATAATACACTGCTTGATAATGATGTGCTATTATTAATAACACAGCACTTGACACTAATGTCGTATTAATGATAGGACACTGTTTGATACTAGTGTGGTATTAATGATAACACAGTGCTTGTTCTAGTGTGATATTAATGATAACACAACACTTAATTCTTATGGGGTATTAATGTTAGCACACTGCTTGGTGTTAGTGTGAAATTAATGATAACACAGTGGCTGGCACTAGTGTAGTATTAATGATAACACATTGGTATGTACTAGACCTGTCTGCCCTTTTGGTCCATTTTAAGCCTAGCCATTTTCACTTTCAAAGGTGAGACTCAAACCCTGTACCTTGTGTCTGTGAGGTAAACACATTAACCTTTATGCCAACCTCACCAAACACTGTTTGTTACTAGTGTGGTATAATAATGCACACACTGCTTGGTATTAGTGTGGTATTAATGATAACACTCAGCTTGACACTAGTGTGGTATTAATGATATTACACTGATTGGTATTAGTGTGGCAGCACTTGATGCCAATGTGGTATTAATGATAGAACACTGCTTGGTACTAGTGTGGTATTAATGATAATACACTAGTAGTAGCATAGTATTAAGGATAACACACTATATTATTGTGGTATTAATGATAACACACTGGTACTAGTGCAGTATTAATGATAATACAACACTTGATACTGGTGTGATACCAATGATCACACACTGCTTGGTACCAGTGTGGTATTAATGATAATGTACTGTTTCATACCAGTGTGGTATTCATGATATCACACTGCTTGCTACTATTGTAGTATTACACACTGCTTGGGACTACTTTGGTATTGATGCTAATAATCTTTTTGGTACTAGTATGGTATTAATATACCACACTGCTTGGCACTATTTGGTATTAATGATAACACATTGTTTCATACCAGTGCAGTATTAATGATGACACACTACATTATACTAATATGGTATTATTGATAACAACCTGCTTGGTACTAGTTTAGTATTAATGATACCACACTGCTTCTGTTATTGTGGTATAATGATAACACACTGTTTGGTACTAGTGCAGTATTAATGATAACACAGCACTTGAAACTAGTGTGGCACTCTTGATTGCACACTGCTTAGCAGCAGTGTGGTATTAATAATAATGCACTGCTTCATATGAGTGTAGTATTAATGATAACACACTGCTTTGTACTAGTGCCATATTAATTATAGCACAGTGATTGGTACTAGTGAGATCAGATATTTGTATTTAATTTACAACTTTTATTTCAAATGTTATAGCATAAACACTAATAGACATTTGCTAAACAAAGTGATACAGTCTTACAATGAAAACAGGCTTAGCATTAAAACTTCTCTGCTTTAGAAACTCACATTCACTGAAACAGCATTGAAACCCACATTCAAAGAAAATTCATCTGGCCAGCGGTGGGTTAAGTTTATCTTTGGGAAGTTTTCAAATCATTGGCCCCTTGCGCACATTTTTAGAACCATGCCAAATTTCTTTGATTCACCTTCCTGATTATATTTAATTACAATATATAATAATTAAATTATATCCCTTGTATAATACAGCACCACTTGTTAGAGCATGATTTAAATTTATAGCTTTAAAAATTTTTCCAGGAACCAATGAAACAAAACATATCAACTAATAATGACAAAGCTGCCGAAGTCAGAACATTTCAACCATAAAAGGCCACTCAAACTTCTGTCATTACAATCTACCAATATTAGTTGATATGCACAATCTCTGCAGGAGTAAAAGTTATCTGAATAATTCCAGATTAAACAGCTCTGAAACAAATGAAGAGGTTGCTGCTAGAAAATAACTTTATACTTTAGTGTTACATCTACAAATTCAGTGCCTGCTGCCCTTGAAGAATAAATTGCCTATGTTACATTAAAAAATGGTAAGGTGGCATATTGCAATAGGGAATGGATGGCAAACTGAAAAACAGGTTCATAGTTACTAGGCATCTCACCCAAAGGAGGACATACTCAGGACTATAGCACCCAACCCCCTTAAAATACAAATCTACATGCTGTGGGAGTAGAATCTACAACCCTCTACATCAAAATGCAAGTATGGTACCTGCTGTGCTACTAACACTGCTTTAAAATTCTGTACCACAATAGTGATATCATTTGCTAAACAGAACAGTTGCACTTTTAAGTAGACGTAGCATGAGCAGCAGTAAACTTGTCTTCCCTTGAAGCTCACAATTCCTTGAAAATGCACTTGAAAATAAATTTCATCTGTTAACTCTAATTAGGGCATTTCAGTCTCTCTCACACACATGCACATAAACCTCAGTCTCTTAGTACAAGAAATCTGGACAAAGCCTAAAATAAATAGGGATAGATTATAAATATTTCTTTCATGAACTTAGAAAATTGCTAGAGTAACAGGTTTGTGTTAGTGTGCATTTTTCTAAAGGATATGAAGACTAAAACTCAAATGTCTATATTATTTAGCAACTTCAATCCTTTTTAGGAGATACAGACACAAATATGGGGCACAAATCTGGACATTCCGCAAAAACCTGGAAAGCGGAGGGGTATGCTACCTCCCTCTTATACACACACACACACACACACACACACACACACACACACACACACACACACACACACACACACACACGCACACATACACCATACCTCTCAATCTCTTAGCACAAGAAATCTGGACTAAGCCTGTCATAATGGGGGTGGGGCAAAACTAGGGACACATTTAAATATTGCTCTTATAAATTTAGAACATTGCTAGAATAACAGGATTGTGTCTGAATGCATTTTTGAAGGATATGAAGTCTGAAACTCAAATGCATGTCATGATTTAGTAATGTTAATCTTTAGCTCATCCTAGTGATTTGTCAAAAAAACACAATATAAATTTTATGAGGAACAGGCCAAATATATAAGGCAAAAATCTGGACATTTTGTGAAAATCTATACAGCTGAGAGGTATGACACACATGTACATCCCCCTACATCCTTAGATAGTTGATAGAACAAGGTTTGCATTACTATGCATTTTCTGAAGGATTTGAAGTCTAAATCTGAAATGTCTGTCATTATTTTCTGACTTCAGTCCTCAGTGATTTTCCAGAAAAACACAATTTTATGAGAAACAAACTGTAAATATAACGCAAAAATCTGGACAATTGTGAGGTATGAACCCCCCACCTCATTCTTAACAAAGATACGTATTAATAGGTGTATATAAAATAAAGCAGCAAATGACTGCTGTCTTCTAAAGTGTTGCAGTGAGCCTTAGAAAAAGGTAATTTGTATAAAGTTGTTTATCACAACATTTTAACCCTCAGAGATAGGTTAATATACACATATGTGGACACACACACACACACACACACACACACACACACACACACACACACACACATACTTTAACCTACCTACTTCTTACACACATACACACACACAGGCCTACCTACTTCTTACTTACACACACACACACACACACACACACACACACACACACACACACACACACACACACACACACACACACACACACACACCTACTTTTACCTACCTACTTCTTGCACACATGCACAAACACACAGGCCTACCTACTTCTTACTTACACACACACACACACACACACACACACACACACACACACACACACACACACACACACACACACACACACACACACACACACACACACATATCTACCTTTACCTACCTCCTTGTCTATTCTTCCGCAGTCCAAATGTCTTCTGGAATTCAAACTAGTGCTGCACAGAAGATGAAGATGTAAACAATTGTTCACACAGAAGCAACAGGTGTTTTGTGACCTGTTTTTGTCCTCTGCATCTGTGCAACTGGAAGCATAGGACATTCTTAAAGAAGAATTCCCTTAAAAAAACATACTTTTTTTAAATTAAAAGAAAATTAATTTGCCAGCCAGGCAGTGGGCTTATTGCTGGAACCAGCTCTGATCCAGAAGGGTGCATGTGCACCCCCTTGAACCTGCCTGCGGGCACCCTTGACTGCTTGATATTATTGGTGACACTCAAGGAAACAATAACTGCTGTTATCAATGGTTTACTATCATTTTATTGAAGTGAACTTGGTCAAATGATTGTATCATTGACTCACATCCATGAAATGCCACATTGTCGAATTCCGATATAGCTGAAATACATTCTGAATTTGACCTAGGAACAAGTGTTAACATGGGTCGAGATAGGGGCGAGATTTGTACTTTGGAAAAAACGGAGTTCAACATTTTCAACATTTGGGTGTCAGACTTCGGACAAAGTGAATTTGTTTGAGTCCACTTCAATAAAATAATAGTAAACCCTTACCAACAAGGTCATTCAGTTACAAGAATGACAGTAATATTGTCATTACACAATAATCTGATATTATAACAATGGCACATGGAAAAAATAATCACCTGATGAGTTTGTAGTTCATCTATTATACTGATGTCAGATAAAATAGGCTGAGAAATTCAAGTTGCACAATTGTAACATTTGTATTTTAGTAGGTCCTGAAATTTGAAAACATGAAGACTATCTTACCAAAGTTTTTGAGGTCTGCTGTGCACGTCATCACTGCAGGGATACGGTTCCATATTGCTATTGCTAGAATTAAGAACGCACAATGACTTGATGTAGCTGGCTTTCTTTTTTTTTTTTTTTTTTTTTTGTGAGGACGATGTGTGAAATTGGAAGTTCCATTAAGACTGGACCACATATTATTAGCATTTGGTGTAATTTTCAATTTATGGTCTGAAAAAGTACCAAACAAACTACATGAACTGGAGTTTGAAGAAAACAAAATGCATAGCAACATGAACTTTTTCTCTGTCACTTTTCCTTTTGGACCCATCCTTCTCCTGCTAAATCTGATTCAAGATTCTACTTGTTAAAATTTGAAGATGATTCATAATTTTGTTTGAGGCATGGCAGATAACAGCATGCAATTTAAATGGAGAATGATGATTCCTTTACTAATTGTAATATGATCCCTGAAGCACTGATACCATCACCAATGAAGGATCTGTTGCTTATTTATTTATTTATTTATATTCTCCCTTCCTTCCTTCCTTCCTTCCTGTACATCCTTTTGTAATGCTTCATATTTATTATGTTTGAGAATGGAGTGTACACGTTCCCCTTCCTACTCCTCCATGTCACTTTCTGCACACGCAGTACTTTTCCTTACTCAGACCTCCTTCAACTTATTCATCCCATAGCACTTCTTGTCTTTCCTCCTTATTACTCAATCACCCCTTCCTCATTTTTACTCTAACCATAGTATTTATTGCTGTGTCTTCATATACACTCCATTCCTGCTCTAATAACACTGAACAGTCAAACCAGGAATGGCATGTGTCATTTCATTGTGTATACTTTGATTCACTGAATAGTACACAAAACAACAAAAGTTTATATTCATGAATGTTCAGATCATAGTAATTTTTCCAAAAACAACACCAAAAAGGAAGATAATTAAATAACTTTTATGGACACTGGTTTTTCATATTTGCATAGGACATTTTCCTGTGGTAAGTAAACAATAGGCCAGCAAAACTTAAAAAAACAAAGCGAAGCAAATAAAACCCACCCAAGTTGTGGGCTTTGACCCCCACATCCCCCACACTCCCCAACTAAATATACCATCTCCAAGATCACACTACACACAACAGTGGAGGAAAGGACAAAGTTCACCACACTGGCCAACTGATTCTTTTTGCAGCGAAAACTTACGACAATCTGGATGTTCGTGAATACAAATGTCCGTCGATTCCATCTCACCTTTTAGCAACTTGAGGTTTTGGCTTTTTGAGAATTTAAAGTATATCCATATATATCTGTATCTATATCTATAGCTATATATATATATATATATATATATATATATATATATATATATATATATATATATATATATATAGATATAGATATATATATATTTTAAATATTTATTTATTTTTTTTATTGAATGCACAGTATGACATTTCCTAAAATGCATTCTTAAGTCCATTTGTTCAATATCAGCAGTTCTAAATTGCTCTGATAGATTAATTTTGTAAAAGTTCTTGCAAGGAGACACATTATTCTACTAGCGCACACAAAATGTTTAAGCATCACACAGTTTTACAAACATTTTTGCTACTGCACAGTTTTGAGATGTTATTACACAAAAAGTTTCAACTCCTAAATGTATCATAGCTGCCTGAAACCTAAAGGCACAACAATGTCCCAAGCAAAATACCAGTCTATATTATTTCATTTTCTTTGCAATATTCTCACAACTAGTCTCTTTTCTTTTGTATTTTGCATTAAGCTGTGGTAGCGTTGTCGCCTCACAGTAAGACGCTGACCGGTTCGACTCTCAGCTAGAGCGTCTTCTGCATGGAGACATGCGTGAATGGGCGTACCTTCATTGAAGGTTGTGTGTTAGGGCTGGCCTGGCAACTCAGCACATAAAAATCAACTGCCAATCATTAGCGGACCAGAGTTCCGCTGTGGCGACCCCTAACCGGGAAAAGCCAAAAGACGCAACAACAACAACAACATTAAGTAATTACATGGCAGAACAAGGCTCACAGCCTGAACATATGAATGTCTCAGGTCAGTATTTCTTGCTTCTGTGCAGCCCTCAAAACAACCAAGTCATTATAATCCAGAATGTTTTGTTGCACAGTCACTTCTTTAGTTTTTTCATTGCTCTGATTGCCTGTTATATTTTCTGGATAGTCTGCATCACCAAAAGCAGCCTCATCTTCAGCATCAGCAGATTCCTGCACAGAAGCACGTCAGTAATAGTCTCAGTTTCAGCATCAGCAGATTCCTGCATAGAAGCACTTCCAACAATACTCTCAGTTTCAGCAACAGTGCATATTTGCACATTAGAAACTGCTGATTCATTATCTGGTTCATTTACCTCTATCGTTTGCAACAATTTTTTCAGTTTACGGACCTCCTTTCTAAACCATCATAACTTTAATTTTGTTCACTGCACATCTGCATACTGCAATCTGCCATTTCTCCAGTAACATTCTCCTTCATTCTGCATTAAGCGTTCTCCTCCATCTTTCCGCTGGTTACAGACCAATGATGTCACCTAGAGGAAAAGATTAGGGGAAGTTCGCCAGTGCCCTGGCCAAATTTCCCCTAACTAGTATAAATACCGCCTTGAATCTCCTCTGGAAAGAGGCAACTGACTTAATGGAACTTACCTGCTCAAGAAAGCATACATAAATAACTATATGCCCTGATCCTTCTATGCACCCAGCCTCTTCTTGGAGTCAGCACAGTAGCAGCTAAAACATATTCCTTTGCCCTGGTATGAGTGTCTACTGGCTACAACTCACATCTGGCTGTTTTGGTCAACTCTCTGATGCCATTCTTAGATGTTGAATCAAAGTCTTTATTTAGTCTGAAATATTCCTCTGCATTGGTGCCTGGGAACTGTAAAACAATTTTCTCTCAACATGCACTGAATATACTGTATAATTCCTTTTTTGCAGGAAACCCTACAGCATTCATTACCTGTGTCACATTTCTTGCTGCTGCACTCCTCCTCAGAATGTCTGGAAAGAGGAAACAGCATAACACTATAGCAGTGATGTCATTTTCTAACAATGCATTATTTTTCCTTTCTGAATACTCACTCTAAAACTTTGTATATGAAACATATGATATGAAACAGCTCAGATATCCACATTTCCAGTCTGGAATCCTGATGTTATTGCACAGTACCATAGGGAATTCAGCACTGCATGCACATTCACTGCTAAATCTGTATGAAAGATATGTAGTATACAGCTTATGAAAACTACAACAGTTCTTTTGCATGATGGCATGTCTTTTTTTAGCAAACATAAAAATACATTTTCTGTTATGGAATTGTACAGCTGAAAGACAGTGCTACATAAAACTACATAAAGACTTGTGCACTGAGCCTTTGTGACTTTTTTTTTATTTCTGTGTGGCAGTGTTAGAGAAAGCTGCTATAGCTAAGAAACTTCGCTTATCTCTAAACAGAGGTAACATCTGAGCTGTCTGTATTTGTTTGAATGCTGTGATGCCTGAGCATTGGCATTGTAATGAAAGTGGCAAAGCCACCACATGAAAAAGAACCTTAGAATGGGTGAGCATGAAAGCACCTGGATGGACTACGGAGGACAAGTGCACTTGAGATTAGTGATGCACTCAATGTGTGTGGCTTGAGTTTGGTTCAGGGAGTTTGGTATGGCAATGGTTGTTGGGAGCGCAGGAGAAGAGGTTAGGTTCATGTAAAAGCAGGAACAAGAAATGGTGCTGAGCTGGAAATGGTACTGAACTGCCTTGTAAGGAAAGAAAAAAGTCTGGGACTAGAGAGAGGGTAAAAAGGAGGCTGGCAGGTGGAATGGGGTGGGAAAAAGTTGAGGTATAAAGACAAAAAAACGCTTAGTGCTGAGAACTAAAACTTTGACCTGTTAATGAGCTGCTGCCTGTATCAAGGTGTACAGTTTGAATGCTTCAATGCTTCCACTTTCGTTTGTTTACTGTATGATACTGAGCAAGTTACTTAACCAGATGGTGGTTTGGCCTGCTGGACTGCATGCCTATTAACAATCTATGACCCTATATGAACATGGACAGTGGCTGTAAGAGAAGCACAAGCGAGCGGCGTGGCATAAAGTAACATGAATGGGAGGGGGAAGATGTAGCCATGAAAGACAAAACAAGGAGAACAAAGCTAAAGTAAAAGGACAGGTGCAGATACCAGTAACATGATAAAGGACAGACAGAGCCTGAGATGGCTATGCATAGGCCAACACCACAAGGAGAGAAGGGGATGTGGACACCGTGGGACACTCTGAGGAGAAGGACAAAAGGGATGGAACAATGGAAATGTTTGAGAACAGCATGTATAGGAAAGGAAATGAAAAGATTTTGGTGATTACAGACTCAGTCACCAATGGAATTATGGATTTTGGAAAGGGACACAAGAGAGAACAGATTCCAATGAATCTGGGTTTGAGACTCAGTCTTAGTAAGTCACTGAGGAATTTATCAAGGTGGTTAGAACAGGGGGGACCGTCTCATTGCAGTGCAAGAAGCCATCAATGACTTGCCAGAATAAAACTAAAAACAAATTGGCACAGCTAGCCTCTCAATCTCTCCCCCTAACACTTTGCACCCTGGGCAATTGCCCCTTCACCCCACCATATCTACACTACTGAATACATGTACTATTCAAAAGGTATTTGCAGTTTTGTAATATGCAGGACCTAGTTTAGTATCTGATACCTTTAGTGGATCAACAGTGTTTCATACTATGGCAGTTATGGAGACAATGGTAACTTAGGTAACTTGGCCCAGAATGCTGCCAAAGGAAGGCAATTCTTTTAAACATAGATAATATTCAGGACAGGCCAAGGGTATCTGACAATGTATCAAAGTAGTTCTCATAAAAGAAAGTGATCTAATCTGTAGAAAACGCTATATATAGAGAAAAGCAAACAATATACATCCCATTAGGACCTGTAGCTAATGGCACAGTTAACACATTGGTTATAAACAGATCCTTTCTGGTAGTGAGAAAATGGAAAATAATGTAGTTATTAGGTTGACAAAAAGAGAGATTTATAATTGGTGACATAAAGAAAACAAATGTTACGTGGAACTTGTTTATGGTAGCTGCCATCAGTAATGACACTTTGTAACTGCTGTCCAGGGGTTTATTCCACGACAGTTAACGGAACTTTTATGAAAGAAAATATCTAGGTCTGTTATCCTTTTACTGAACTAAAACAGAAACCTCACATTTGGAAACCAGTATGTGGGAAGAAATGAAATATCACCACCTTAGCCATAGATTTAAGTCAGTCATATATGAAAGGACTAAACTTCAGCATGGATAGCTTTAAAAAGGAAATTGTAAGGGAATCAGCAGTAAACAAAGAGGTTATATAATGAAGAAATACATCAAAACTTCCAATATGAAAAAATGTTCCTTTATGTGAAGCAAATATGCAGGTAGTTCGTTATGAAGAAATGGATTCACTTCAGAAGCTAGAAATACTGAAGTCTCGAATTTCAGTATCTCGACCCCCAAGAAGCTAAATCCACAAAACAACGAAAACTAAAAACCACGAAATTCAAAACCTGAATACCGGAGGTTTTGAATTTTGCAGTTTTACTACACACACACACACACACACACACACACACACACACACACACACACACACACACACACACACACACACACACACACACACACACACACACACACACACACACACACACACACCATCCACCACACAAACACACACAATCACTCTACAACATGAAATCAGTGGGGCAAGACCCCCTGCACCCCCACACCCCCCTACATAAATATTCTCACTCCGAGGTTGCACTGCATACAAACACATACAAAACACCACCGCACAAGCTACATTCTCCTCACACACACACATCACAGCAAAAAAACACTTGACACACACCACAGCCCCTACCCAAACACACACACACACACACACACACACACACACACACACACACACACACACACACACACACACACTTACATGACCACAGCGGAACTTTAGAATCACGAAATTCAAAACCTCAGGTATTCGAGGTTTTGAATTTCACGCTTCTAAACTTTTGCTATTATGTGGATTCAGCTTCCTGGACTCGAAATACTGAAATTCGAGATTTCAGTATTTTGAACTTCTGAAGGGAACCCGAAGAAATATATAACATTCACAACTTGTAAAGCATCAGGAGAGGAGCACAGCCAACTGTAGAAATTAAAACAAAAGGGGGAAGACATTAATTGGAAGAGTAATGTGTGAAGATTAAGAAAGGATAACCATTTTAATAAAGGTTGTAAATGGAATATTTTGTAAGCAGATCAGGAATGAACCAAAGACAAAAAAGAGTGATAGAACTATCTACACTCCGGATCCATCACTCAGTGTGTCACTGATTCATCCAGACAGAGCAGGTTCTCAGTAATAAATTAAGTATTGCTTACACATATTCTTTGTAGCTTTCAAATGGTTATAATGGGGTGTAATGTCAAAGTGTTTGCTGTTTATGAAGAAGATGCATCATTTACCTTTGGAGGACATATATTCATGCCAAATAGATATGCACACATGGCTTCTAGTGTATCAGTTAAGGTGTCTGATTTGCAAAGCTTAGAACCTGTGTTTAAACATATGGCCTGTTTCAGTACCATACCTCTCAACTGTGCAGATTTTTGCAGAAAGTCCAGATTTTGGCCTCATATATTTGGGCTGTTCTTTGTAAAATGTGTGCTTTCCTGGAAAATCAATGAAGATTGAAGTCAATAAATAATGACATACATTTGAGTTTTGTACATCATATCCTTAAGAAAATGCATGTTAACAAAAATCCTATTATTCTAGTTACTTTCTAAGTTTAGAAGAACAATATTTAATATCTGTCCCTATTTTGGGGCCTTTGCCCCCCTTTTATTTTAGTCTTTGTCCAGATTTCTTGCACTAAACAGTTGAGAGGTATGTTCAGTACACTGTTTAAGCCTCCAGAATTCATGGAAATGCCTTGTGCTTATGAAAGACTTTGTCCATATCTTTCTGTTATGTACAATAAAATCTATAAAGTTTATTTCCCATGTAGACTGAGTATCATATGAGATCCTAACTTGTTGAGGCTGTAAATGATGTCTGAAATAATAGAGGCTGTGGATAAAACTATTTGTTTATACTGAGTTTTCCTAACATTTATATGTGCTCATATTCAATCATTTTACAGTGTCAGAAAGAAAACCTTTACAGACTTGTTTGCTATAAAATGCTGTACTCATTACATTATTATTTTATTTATTATTTTCACTGTTTGAAGTTTCTTATTTGCTCAAGAAACAGTTTTTCATTGTTTTCTTTTTTTTTTTGTAGGCAGTACAGTTTTTTTTCATCATGTACTGAAAACGTAACTATCTATGCAGGATGCTTTTGGCCGAACCCTATAGTGGAAGGCTTCATTATTGGGATTCACAAGAAGTTTTTTTCAAACTGTACGTACATTGCAGAAACTATGCCTGAGGACCCTCCTGACAAGATTCTCAGCATCCTCCTATTGATCCCAGTGCTTTTAACTGCTGCAATGATTGCACTAGTTGTATGGTGCAGTAGAAGGAGTGACATATTGGTTTAAAAAATCCTCTGTGATTCTTTTTACAAATCATGACCACTCCATGAATACAGCCTCATGTCATGCAAGTAATCCATGCAGTTTCAGGAGAACAGGATCACAGAGGATATTCTGAAGAACAAAGCCATTCACTGTTGAAGGTCACCACCTTAAGCTTTCTTGAAAGGCCTTACTGTTCTCTCTTTAAAGTCATCAGGAGTTATTTCATTAAAATCAAAACAATTTTATTCTGTGGTTTCCTGAATGTACTTGTTCAGCTATGAATGACTCCTATTAAGAGCAGATTTATACATATATATATATATATATATATATATATATATATATATATATGTATATATATATATATATATATATATATATATATATATATATATATATATATATATATATATATATATATATATATATACATACATATATATATATATATATATATATATATATATATATATTTACAGGAAGCTAAAATGAACAATGATGTTGCAACTATGAAGATACATTAATTGTAATTTGTGAACTATGTAGTGAAAGTCATGTGACTTTTCTTGATAAATATGTTACACTGACATCAGATAAGGATAAACTGCATGCTACCTATACACAAATTTAAAACTACTGAGGTTACCAGGTCAGTAAAACTGGTGAGCAATTTATATCATGCAGAAGAATGACAATGGTTAAGTTGCCAGGCAACCAGTATTACAAGACCTTAAAAATGACATTCTGAAAGTAGGAGGGGACTCCAGAAGATGTTCCTGGGAGGATGCAGCACAATTTTCCAATGCTCAATGAAGAATGGGAGGAAATGGGCTGAAGAAAACTGCTAAAAATATAAAGGAGCTGTAACTATGCCATATTTCCTGGAGCTTTTTTAAATTAATATTGTTATGACTATGCTGAATTCATCTCACTTCCAGTGAGACCGTCTGTGTGCCACCAACATAAATAAAGGATGCTAATCAAAACATGAACAGGCATGTACATTATGAGTTGTGAAGTAGATTAATAAAGGAGCTACTTCCAGTAGGAAAACTGTGCAATTGTTTGAATCATTATGTAACGCAACTATTCTCATTAACTATTGATGTCCAAGTAAAAATGACTTCAGATGCTTTACAATGGTGCAGAAAGACTGTGACATGGGAACCATTCTCTGCACTATCCTCATCTGCTCATATAAAACTGTATGTATAGAACTACAAGAACACTGGCATTGTGTTTGCCAATACTCAAACTGTGAGAAGGGTCTGAAATAAAGCTGATATTCAAAACTGTAATAGCTATTACTTATCAAGAATGCCTTCACATTTTTCTGCATAAAAGACTAGAACATAAAATCATGATCTGCAGCTACTCCTGTGCCATTTCTTCTGACATTTCTCAATAACCAGCACTTCATATGCATCCAAGCAAAGTTTGCACTGCTTCAACAATATCCATTTTTTACCATCAACTAGAAATTATTTTAGAATGCTAATAGCAAAAGGTGTTTGGGTACAGATATTTCAGTAACATTATTTACACAGTAATGAGACTCTAGCCTGCATTATTGAATAATCCTTCTGTTGTCCTGTTATAGCACAAAGTTAGGGGGGCTCACTCCTTCCTGCAGCATCTGATGAGCAGAAGACATGCATCATCATTCACTGCATTTGCATTCTAGAAATGTGACCTCAAATAGATGGTAATGTCAAGAGTGCTATACATTCATGCGACAGATTCATGCTTCACCCTGGCTCTGAACTAGAGCATACAATCCATCGTCTTGCTTTTATTCTCTCCATAGGTACTGGTTTGGTTTTTAGTTCTCTTTATCAACTCATCATATCTGTGTTCCCCAAGCAGTCCCCACTTGATAATATCCCTGTAACTCAATCTTTACTGTATTTTTTGTGACTGGATACTAGGGCAGGTCATTTCTGGTTGTGGTCATTAAAAGGTGTTGGTGTTGTCTTTCTTAACATACAAAGGTGTTCCATGTGAATGATGCTCCCTCTGCAGTGTCAGTGTACCATTAAAGTTACTGCCCTCAAACTTCTACTAAGGGGTAGCTAGCCCTGCAAAGGCACACCTCACATTCTGCCCCTGTAGTAAAACAGCTAGTCTATGGTTATTCAGTCCCACTGCCATGCAAATACTATGATGCTTTAGTCCCAAAGTGTAGCAAGGGTGGGACAAATGGGGTAGCCACCCCAGACACAAGGTATTAGGGGCAATGTTGACAGATCTGACCATCTGGTAGTGCTGTACAGACATTTATTTCCATTTTGGCATTTCTGAATGTCAATATGGAAATGAATGCAAATAGTGCTTTTGCAGTCAGGACTGAATCACTTCAGTACTTAGTGTGGCATAACTTTCTGCTAATTAAAAAAACACTTTCTACTTTTAAAAACTGTAGCAGCCTTTTTTTATTTATTTCCCTCAAGTTAGCAGTGTGCAGCATACAAAAAAAGACCTGTCTTGCTCCCCAAGTGAGGAGTTCAGTGGGCCATATTGGGGAATGGACTTTTTTTCTTCTGCTCAACTTAGAATTTAGAGGCAGTAGTATCAGATGGTGGAATGGCACTAGGTCCTGTATGACCCAACTATGGCTCTTTGTAGCTTACTTCTCAAACTAGGCTTGCTGGTAACATAGAAAGGTACACTACCTCTGTGACAACAGGTAGACAACTGTTATAAAATAAATAATATGTCTCTGATTCAGGATCTACCATTCTGTATTACTTAGTATCTATGTATTAGCAAGGGGTCAAGATGGAATGGATGGATGGATATCTTATCAGATATGGGTGTATTAAGCAAGAAAACCTACATGATTATTGATAGCTTTGGCTAAGAGATATAAATTTGGTAAATGTTTTATACACCATCTAAATTCATAGGTAGCTTCTTAAGTCAAGTTTGTGTTTTAGCATTTAAAAACAATGAAAAATAAAATGAAAAGACATGCTTTAGGATAGACTGTAGGTAGTGTACATGGATAGTAAATGCCCCATACAGCTCGTTAGCAGATATGTGGGAGGGGTAAGTTCAAAGTACATAGACTATACCTCAAAAATGATAACTTTTATCAATTTAAAGTTGCAACATTCTACCCAAAAGAAATGTATATGGGTATGACTCTCACTTTAATTTACTTGACCATACAGGCTGAAATACAGAGACTTTGTCTTGAAAGGAGTTACTATATTCATGAAATAGGGGGAAAAACATACCCCTAGTTTCATTGCTAATAAATGCACTGCTACACCTAAGTTTATTATCAAGTACATATTAAGCAAGACAATTTATATACCATGCCTGTAATATTCATTGAGTTATGGTTTAACCTACCTTTATACATTGCTTTACATTCAAGGACATACTTTAATTAATTTCTGCCTTCCAATTCCCTTCTAGTTCACTACCAAAATCAGTATATTATTTCTCATATGATTAAAAAAAGCCAATGAAATGTTCTCAGTTTCATGTTAGGCAGTGGCATGATGTCCTTGGTTATACTTTCAGCAGACTCTATTCACTACAAAGTTACCCTCAGTCAGTCACTCTGATCTTACTATTTGGGAGCACCCAGTGAAAGCTAAGTCCACTAGATTTTAAAAGGAAGGGGAAAAACAGATTTTCCTAATCCTTTTCTTCATTTCTTTCCAGCAGGCCATTCACTTACTGGCTGGGAAGCATAACCGCCTTCAAACCACCACAATAGGCCATCCTTCCAAATGGGTACCGAAAGGGTAGCAGTTCCTCCACCCCCTTCCTTACTGTACTTAATCTATCAATTGTAACTCCCATTGATCATGGAAGATCCTTATCATCCCGTATCCCTTCCTAGAGAAGAAGCTCAGCTATCCCATAAAAGCCCATTTGACCTTTGACCATATGCATGGGAATCATTAGTTTGTCTAAAGCCACATTGGTTCTAGTGGTCATCTACTTATTGGAAGATGAATCAATTCCTGGACGCTCCACACTAAACAATGAAGTTAAACTCTCATCCTGTTACAGCACATAAAGAGGATTGAAACTAATTCCTCTCCATGCACTTATTTGCTTAAATCCTTCCACTGCACTAATTGATCCAAGGCAAACAAGCCTGACTAAATTATTACCATATGCTTATATTATCTCAGCATGTTGACCTCCCCTAACAACGTAAACCTATATTTCCAGCTGTCTGACACCTGTACCTTCCCTCTGCTTGAAATTTAAACACTTATTCCCAATGCTTGACCTGTCTATCATTCCCAGCACAAGCATGGAGTAGAGGATCCAGCACCGTGCAATCTGTTCCCAAACTCCCTTTGCTCCTAGCTCTTCTCCAAAAGACCTGAGTGCATTTTTGTCTATACTTTATTAGACAGGAATTTTTTTACCATGCATGTAATATTCATGGATTTCTTTTGGTTCAGTCATCCTGTTACATTCTTTCCAAGTTCAAGTAAATACTCCGTCAATTTGTGCTATCACTTTCTATATAGTTCATTATTAAGATCAGCATATTATTCCTCATATAATCAACAGCACCAGTACAGATTCTCAGTTTCATTTTAGCTATTGACATTAAGCTCTGGCTGAACTTTCAGCAAACCATATTCTCCACAGAAATGATCTCATATAGTTGCCCTAACCTTAACAATTTGGTTGCCAGATTTTACTACTAAGAGGATCATTGCTCTCCCAATTCTATAAATTACTTTTTTTGTATTAGGGCACATACTGGTTAAGCATCATAATTTTTTACTTGAACCCTACCCAGCCGAGCATCCTGCCTGTTATCTTCTGATGGGAGGGGGGTGCACCCCTCCTTAGAGCAATTCATTTAATGACTAAATCAATAAAAAGCACCATCATTTATAGAAAGTCCTAATTAAGCTTAACTCCATGCCATCATGGAAGCTTGGCTGTCACACAAAAGCCCAGCTGTCTATACCTTGAAGCCACGTGGGCCCAAGCTGACATCAGCCCGCCAGAGAAGGAGTTCACTCTTAGACTCCAAACACCAATGGGGTGTGACGGGGATAAACCCCTCATCCTATTATAGAACATCAGGGGATGGAAACTAACCCTTTTCAAACAACATACATTCCTAAACCTTCCACCCACTAGACTGCAGTCAGCAAAAATGATGCCCTTTGACTCCCTTTTTGTAAGGAGAAAACTGCCCCTTGTCACCTAGGATGACTGCCCTCTCCTTCTTTTTCTTTTTCTTTTAATTAGCCCATATCAGTTAGCTCACTTGCCTCCAGGTAAGATTTGGTGAGAAGACTGTTGAAGGAAGGAGGGGCAAAATTGCATAGTATTGATTGTGCAGCCTTGCATCATGAAATGTTTTATTGGTCCAAAGGTAATTATTAGAGGATTAATCTGAATACCATTGCAAGCCTAGCTAATAACCCATAGTCAGAAGTTCCATCCATCCTCAAGGAGGGCAAGAAAGGAGAATTTGAGGTTGCCCATCAACTTAGCCAGTTTTATCCTGAAGGTGGCAAAGATGTACTCTGTTTGACATACAGTGAAAGTTTGCTTCGTAGGTGGGGTATACATTGGCATATGAATCTGTCATGCTAATGTGTCTTATTTATCTGTTGATGAAGGTTTATTTCCTTTACCCAGGTATCTGAGGTACCATTTCATCTGTGAAGGAATAGGGGATCAAAGAGGGTTGGATCTTTTATTCCTCAAAAGACACAGATATCCATGTAAGAATCAGTAAAAGACAGAGTACACTGAAAGTATGTCCTAATAATTAAGATTTTTGAGGTCCCTCATCTTTTTACTTTATTTATGAATCTCTAAAGTCTATGAAACGGTGTGATATGTTTAGACAAATACATGCCGAAAGGTACATTATATTCAGTATTGGGTCTGATGAGATGTTAGTAAAGGGCAATAAAGATATTGCTATAGGAAATACCTTTGGAAATTATTTAAGTCAGATAGAAAACTTTCTGAAGTACTACAGAGACTTGATGATGAAATGAAAAAGAGTTTTAGAGTGTATAGATCCATTATGACAGTGTCAGATTGGAGGGGCATATCACCTATAAGGTGTAAGAAAATATTTTGTTTACCAGAGTGAGTTATGTAATATTTTTTCACATTTAATTTGAAGCCATTGTCCTTGTACCAGTTGTTAACAAGGTATAACCCACGTTAGACCAAGCTGTAATCAGGGAAGATCAAGTAATGTGTCTATATCACGTTATCACATTTTAATAATATCGAATGGCTACAATATCGAAAATGCCATTAAGCGAAACCATTCTTGTGGAGGGCTTCAGCCCCCCGCACCCCACACTAATTATATATACTAACTCTGAGATCGCACTACAGTGAGGAAAGGGCAAATTTTCTGATCCTTACTGTACCGTAATCTCGCAAAAAAACATTTCGCTGAATGGCATTTTTGACATTGTAGCTGTTTGATATTGTGAAAATGCGATGTGATATAGACCCCAAGTAACAACATCCAGTCTGTAAACTTAGATCACAAGCTGTGAGTGTTGGTCTCATAGTCTGAGAAACTGATGCCAAATAGTGGAGGGCCCAACACTGTGCTTTCTGGTATACCACAGGTAAAAGTTTTGCTTTCAGATGTGGCATCTGTGACATTTATGTGAATTGTGTCAGGCAACCAGTTAGTTATCCACCATACAACATAAGGATTTATATTCAGATTTTCAAGTCTGTCAATAATGCCTGCATGGTGAATAGCATCAAAGGCTTTGGCCAGATCCAGACAGTTAATATGTACTATCTAGCCACTATCTACTTTTTCAGTTACTTTTTCAAAGAAGTTAATGCAGTTAGAGGTAAGACCTTCCTTTGATAAAGCCATATTGATGAGGTTTGAGAGATATTTCAACATTTTGGATGAAACTTGCTATAAATTCATACAAATGTTTGTGCTTGTTTTATTTCATGCAGTTTTATCTTCCATATCTGGGCATAAACAGTTCTATAGAGACATTATAACTTAACTATTTTGAGCAGAAACTGGCAAGTTAACTATACTTGTTGCTTGCACTGCCATTTGTAGCTTCACTGCCAACTCTGCTTGTTTTTTCACTGTCTTCATCCTGCATCAAATAATTTTACTTCTTTTGTTGTTTCCGTAGGGAGAACCTAAAAGTCTGTGGAGCTATTGTTTACTTTTTTACCTGTTGAATATCCTGCCAAACTGTTGCTTGCAATGCTATTTTCTGTTCACTGTTTCACCATTGCCTCTGTTTTTTTTCCATTTCCTGCATCCTGCATCTGTCAGCTCTACGTTTTTGGTGTCTTCCTTTGGAAACAAAGCTATTTTTTCTGAAAACTGAAGTAATTTTGAGTTGCTATTTGCTTTTTTGTCTGGCAAAGACTTAGATATTTTCCATACTCCAAACAAAGTGATCATGCTTGTCACCTATTTTGTCATACATAATACATTTCTTATGGCCACCAAACCTGAAGAAACTGTAATTAACAAACCTTTTTTCCAAATTAACTCATGTATGATCCCATGCTGTAAGTAATAACTGTGAATGTGTTATGCTACCATGGTTGTGGTTTGCTGATCATATATATATATATATATATATATATATATATATATATATATATATATATATATATATATATAAGGACATCTGTGTGATGCTTTGGATAAACCACTGTCATGTGGTTGATGTGATTCCTTTAAGGCAGGAAAGCATGCGGGCATGCATTTACTGATTTGTAAACTTCCCTTCTTTCTGCTTACAGTGTATTTGCTGTCAGAAACATACAGCTGAAGAAAAACACAATGGCAGTCTTGCAAGCCATCTGTTAATGATATACACATCTCTGTATGCCTACCAAGAAAACATAAGAAATAAAATTTACTTAGCAGTTTCATTGCAAGTAATATGTATGTGGACTGTTTCAGAATACAGTGCAATTTGTAGGGCCCTACATTGTTGAAATTCCTTATATAGTGCATGGTTCCCTATGTCTTCCTGCCTAGATTATAGATGTTACGGCAGATTGTGCAGTTGCTTTTATGCATAGCATTCTGATACCCTTTAACAGAATCTATATTTTGTCATCTGGTGCAGTATCTGTGGTAAACAAGCAATAATGCCCAACAGGGTGTGTGTTACTGTGTAAATAACACATGCCCAGGGATGTTCTGAGGCCCAGCATCACAGGGATTATTCCCAAATTGGGGTGCACAAACTTGTGAAAAAAGGCGAGTTATGCTTTGGAGCTTTGGGAGTATTAGTAGTCCGATCAGAGACAACCACAATATTAGATATTTTGGGGTCAAATAATTATGTTTCAATTAAAGAGATGTGATTACAGTAAACACCTCTAAAAAAGTTGGGATAAATTCATTAGCATTTTTGTAGCATGTATAAATGATAGGATACAGATGCATTTAATGACATGGCTAACAAACTATACAGACAATGCCACCATATTTTGTGCTACTTAAAAAGGCTAGGTGAATTGTCTGTTGAATTTGACTTTAACTCATTAAAGCCTATAGATGCCCCAGACATTTCTCTAGTTATATCCTACTAATGCCTGTAGGCATCTGATTTTTCCTATTCATATTTACATTCAAATTCATCTAAATAACTCAACAAACAGCACAGACAGAACTGCTCATCCTCTCATGAAAGCTCAAAGCTGGATGAACAAAATGTGACTGACAGTATATGTATAATTTCAGTGGTTGCTGAAATTTTAATTTGTTTACAAAATATTACAAACTTAATTAATGTATTTACTCTGACTTACAAGTATAAAATACAGTTTAAGACTTCAGACCCTAGGAAACCCTAGGGCTCAAACGATTTAAACAGTTCTTTGAAATGTGACTACATAATTTGATTAAATCAAAAAACTTGGGCTCTGCCCGTCAGTAGTACGATGCAAACTACCAGAGCTCCATTGCAGAGAATGAGTTAAATCATTTTGGCAAACAGTTTTGATTATAGTCTATGCTGAAACATTAAACAATGAAAACCAGGATTTCCCAGAATAAATATATCATTTACTACAATATATATTTTTTCTTTAAACATCTGTGTTAAATCACATTTTAAGCAATAACATAGGTGCGCATCTATTAACAGAAAAGAAAACAAACCATAATAACATTTCCCATTGCTTTCATGCAGTACACATATGTGTATTTTTTAACAATTATTATTTACTCCCATAAAATACATAAAGTGTTCAGTTCTTGCTTTCTTTTAAACTTGACTTCTTCTGGGTATTGTTCTGCATGTATCATTGCATTTATTTCTATATGTTTGTACCTTACTTTTCTCAAAATCCCACCTCCAGTTCTTTTACCTCCATTACAATACACAGTACTTCAATTACAGCTGGTTTAGATTTTGATTTCCATTTTCTAGTTATTGTTTCCTGGCTTCTAATAGTATTAAACTTGGTAAGAAGGCATTACTATATCTGGGCAATGCATATCCTGTGTCCCAGTTCAAAAGATTAATTTCCTTAGTTACAGGCATTGTTTCTGCAACGTTTCTGACAAATTGCTCTGTAGTTTTTTTTTTGTTTGTTTTTTTTTAATCTGCTGACTATTTACCACTGCCAGAAAACATTTTATTTGTCATTTATTTGGCATCTGTTTACTAGCAAAGTCTAGCAGGGATAATATCCCATTTTCTGCAGAGTCCCGGGGAGAAAAGTTCCACATTAGCTTAGTATGGTTACAGTTAAATAAAGGTATCACAAAGTCCAACATAGAAGAACGACATATAAACTAAGTAAAAATTCAGCTCTACTTCATACTCTGTGAACCTATATATACACATTGCAAATATTTGGACAGCTATAACAAGATGAAAAAGAATGTTGTCAATACATAAAGTATTCACAAGTTGCTGTTCATAGAGATTACATTAAACTCACTTAAGTACACTGTTTTGAACTGAGGTGACTAGATGACATAGCCTAGGCAAAAATGTAGTTGATCTTTGTTAAAAAAATCCATTTTATTAATTCCAATTACTAACTAATCTAATTACTATCATTTCATTTACTAACATACTCTTAGTTACAGCTCTCTTTCCCATCTTTCCTCGGCATTTTATATTGACCTGAAGAAAAATACTTTAAAGTTGACTGGGTAGAAAAAACAGCTATTCAATCACCTCCAAGCAAAAATCATAAACATCCTGGACCTCGTTGCATACTTAGGATCCATGCAGATGTCCTCCTACTTATCATCTGTAAATATCCTTTCCAGTCTCCCTTCTCAATCTTTTCTACCCTCCTCTGATTGATTCTTTTAGTTATCATGCAGTATTTTATATGCCCTAATAATTTTCTCTTTTCTAACAGCAGCTTCTCTTCTAGACTTGCTTAAAATTCTGCCAGGCCTGGTCTTTCATTTAGTCAGCTCCTATCCGTTCTTTTTTGCTTATACTCTGTAATCATTCCTTGGTAAAGAAGGCAATCTCCGACACGCACTCCAAATTTCTGCTTGATCTCATCACACTCTGTTACCTTTCCTTCTCTAGCTATTTGTTCCCAGTACCATGGTTTCTTTTCTAATTTTCTCCAATAAATTTCAACCGATTTTGTCTGTTTTATATAATCCTACTTGCAGTCACACTCATTGGTAAAAATCTCCTTTCTCCAGTCCAGTGTTGGCTTAGTTCTTGAATCCCTTCTCCTGCTTTATGAATGTAATATTCTGAATGGTTATTGTTATTTTAATAAGCACCAGCATGCAAAATCCTACTGTCATCTTATTTCTCATACACCTCTCCCACCATTTCATCACCACCCCCTTTCCAATTTGATTTATGATTTTCTCCTTGTGTATGCATAGGATCTTTAGTTGCATAGCTTTATTGTATGTCTTCAAATCAGGTACCTGTAAACTACCTTATTCTATGGAGAAATTCAACATCCCACTTAACGCCATTCCTCAGATAAATTCATTCAACTCATTATTAGTTATCTTCCACAGCTTCTCCTTTGGCTGATAAAAAATATCCCTGACCTATATATAAAACTAAAATGACCCAAACATTTTTACTGCTTGTACATTATGATCTATATCCATAATCAAGAGTTTCCAGTTTCTCAATGTGTGTTTGATATTTTGTTTATTTTTTTCCTATGTATCCTTAGCAGCCATAACAGAATTGTTTTAATCCATAAACCTAAATACTTCATGCTGTTGTGGTCCCATGTGTGGGTATAAAGTTTACAACTGTAGCCTCTGTTTTGCCTTCAACAATTTTATATCCCAAAAGAAAGGAAACTGCCTCAAAATGTGCCACAACACCAAAATAGCTTTTTAGAATTATCAATAACAAAATAATATCATCTGCAAACAAAGTTAACTTTTCTCAATTATCATACAATTTATATCATTGAATTTGTGAAAGTTTTTTTTTATTTGCCAGTGGCTCTGAATATAAAGCAAATAACAAAAAGAGAAAGAGGAGCACCCTGACTGGTGCCTATGTTCAAATACAGCTTGTCAGAAAGGAACCTTTTCACCTTAATTATTGCCTCTGATCTTCATTTAACCTTCTGAATAACCCTGTTATTCTATCAGGAGCACAAATGCTATCATTGCTCGAGTCATAAAATCCCAGGTGACTCTATCAAATGCCTTCTCTACATCAAGACCCACCAAACTAATAGTGTTTTCTTTTACAATGCTTCCCTCTATATCATCATTGTTCTGTTAATGCTGACAAATATTTGCCTTCACTTCACAAAACCACATTGTTTCCTGTTTATCAGTTTTGGCAATACCTTTGCCATTCTCTTAGTGACTGTATATATATATATATATATATATATATATATATATATATATATATATATATATATATATAAACACTTTATAAACATGGCTTAAAATTAAAATAGGTCTGTATGAATCTAAGTCTGAGGGATCTTTACTCTCTTTGAGTAAAACAGCCACCACAGCTTTCTTCAAAGATGATGGTACTCCCTTACTGCTTTGAAAATACTGTTATATATAAAAAATAAAAATAAAAAAATAAAAATAACAGATCTTTATCACTTTCTTCCCTCCTATCTTCCAGACTTCCACAGGAATACCACGTTTCTGTTGATTAATTATGCATCAACATTTGTATCTCCTCTATTAGCTATTAATTGATTAGCTTCATCTTCCTGTAACTTTTCCATATATGTCTTCTATGAATATTTCCATTTGTGTCTTTTCTTGGTTTCCACATTCCTCAGTTTAATACGAGTTTTCATAAATTTTCTGAAGTATCTCTAATACTTGTATTGGATCACTGGTTATGTTTCTTGTCACAGGCTCTGTACGTTTGTCAATGACTCTTCCTTTTTTCTGTTCCCTGAGGCATTGTGCTAAAAGTTTTTGTGCTCAGTGTTATTAAAATAAATAGTTCCTTAACAGCAATCATTCTAAACTCATGAGATTTATCCAAATACTTTTGTTATTGATTTAATACTCTACAGTTATTCCCCTTCTTTTTCTTTGAGATTCCCCTTATTTTGCTACACCCTGACTTCTGGCAACCCTTCTAAATAATTGATATAATTTCTTTTTAATATCTCTCCCTTTCTGTTTTATTTTACCATGTTTTTTAACTCAATATCCATTTTATCCCATTCAGTAGCTGTTCGTTCTGAAGAAATGTCTATGTTCCCTGGTAATTTTCAAATCATTTCCACTACCCATTGCTTAAATTCCCCTCTTTTTAGCAGGTCAGTAGGACAGTGCCAGTATCTCATTTTTACTCTGTTGTTACAGCATGGTATCTTGATCTCCACCTGGATATTTTTGGTTACCATAAATAAAGCAGTCCACTAAAGAATATATGGACCATACCCGCTGCAACACACACACACACACACACACACACACACACACACACACACACACACACACACACACACACACGCACGCACGCACGCACACACACACACACACACACACACACACACACACACACACACACACACACACACACACTGAATTCAGTTTTCTTTTTTTTATGCTCTTTGACTCCAATATTTTTGGACAAGTGGAACCAGCAGAACAGGTTTTGAAGAAGCAACATTTGGTAAAATATGTCTAATTCCCTAAAAGCTCATTCTCTAGTTACTAGATTTGTTTTGTTACAATAGCTGAAATATTTCTTACTTGCACATAGTTTAAGTTGTGGCTGTTAACAGCAACAAGCTTTTAATAAACTTCAATTGCTTTGCTGGACAAAATAAATATATCTTTAGATAGATCAAAACTGCTCAGCTTCTCACTGAAATTAGTTCTGCATTAGTATCTACAAAGACAAAAGAGCTATGCTGGATGCTAAAACAATCTTTGCTTTTTACTGCTCATTGGTAAAATCTCAGCTAAAAAGGTTAATAATAGCATGCAGTTTGGGATGGTCTATGACATTTTGTCGAATGGCTATTCAGCAAATTGCCATTTGTCAAACACCTATTAATCGAAGCCGGTCTTCATTGAATGGCGGATTTTAAGCAGGGCAAACAAGCGGTTGGCCACTTGAGTGGCTGCAAAAAAAAAAATAAATAAATAAAATTTAAAACCTGCCAAGGTGGGAGGCTACACCCCCCAACTAAATATACCAACTCTGAGATTGCATTATAGTGGGGGAAAGGGTGAATTCCAGATGGTGGCCAATCACTGGTTTCACCATTTGAGGAAGAGCAGCTTCGATAAATAGGTGTTCAACGAATGGCTGTTTGCTGAATAGTCATTTAATGAAATGTAATAGACCCAGTTTGGGGAAACTCTACACTCTGTATTAAGAATATACTGCATAAATATCCATTTGATCTTTTCTTGTCAGGTTATCTTAAAAAAATGATGCACAGATGCACAACAGTAATGCTTAGATGCACTGCATAACTGTCACTCTGTTCTTTTCTTGTCAAATTTATCTTGAAAACTGATAAACAGATAAAAAACAGTGCTGGATGGACATGCTATATAAAAACATTCATATAGCCTTTCATGCAGCACAGTCTTGTGCCAGTATGTGCTGGTAATCAGTCAGCAGACACTGAAAGCAGCCTCCTATAGGAAGAAGAACAAAGCTGATTTGGCATTTAATTTTTCAACATTCATCTGTCAGGACAAAGACAGCTCCACAATGCTTCAATCAGGACCTGAACAAAACTTGTCACACAATTATTTTTGCTATAGTTAAATATTCGGACTAAAATTACTTTGCAGTTGTCTTTTTTTTAACTTTTGTACAGAATGTAGAGCCACATATGTGTTCATTATGACTGCTTTTCTGCTGAAATGTCTTTAAATGAAACGTATTTATTTTTCTGTTTTTGCTGCAGAAGCATAACTGACCAGATACTTTGGAGAAGTGTAGTATCAGATTTAGAAAGAGGATTGTAAACTCAACCTGCAATTTCTTACTTGGAATGATTCTGTTTGGAGCAATATTAGTACATGTTATGACTTACAAAGAAACCATCATAATAAACAGTTTTGCAATAAGAGTTTTCTTGAAATATTGTTGTTAAGTTTATTTTACTTTTAATAAAATATATTAATAGATTCAAGTGGATTTATGATGTCAATTACAAAAAAGTGATTTTTTTTAAACTAGGCTCGTTAGTGGGAGTGTTGAACTACATGAATTTATGATTCGTTCAAGGTACAAATCCACAAAAAGTATAATTGAAAAACAATTTTACTGAAAGAAAGAACAAGCCTAATTATTATGTATTTTTTGCAGGGAACAAGCCCCCCCCCCATACCACCCAGTTTATATATATATATATATATATATATATATATATATATATATATATATATATATATATATATATACCAATTCCATAGTCTCATGACGGTGGAGAAAAGTAACGTAGAGAGCATTTCAGTGAATGCAGTGTATTGTCAAAATGGTGGAATTTCAATGCTTTTCTCAATATTTGATTGTGTGTGCATGTGTAACCGTGTGTGTGTGTGTGTGTGTGTGTGTGTGTGTGTGTGTAAATATGCATGCACACATGTATACTTATGAGTAGTACATGTATATATAAAGTAGTATAATTTAGGTGAACACCAAACTTTATATTAAAATCATTTGGACTTTCCATTTCATTTCCTTCCCTAATTTTCTTTGTTAAAGACAAAAATGTCAATGTGTGAAGGGATTAGGTTTGCAGACTGTATGACACAAACATGATGATTTTTACTGACAATGGACATTTCTGTTTTTTTAAGAATACCAAATTTAAATGTTCCTGCTAAGATTAAAAAAAAAAAAGCTCTTGTATTTATGGAACTTCACTCTGAAAAGCAAAGAGTGACCGTTGAAGAACGTTGCCTTAAATGTAATGGTAATGAAAATCCTTGACTCAGGAGGAATGTAGAGAAATGGGGAGTGTCTTCCTGCACTACTTATGACAGCTGATTTCCAATGACACTATCATCTCCACGTCCCAGACAACCACTCTTTTTGCTATTCTATATCGATGACCTTATGCAGCATATAGTTTACATGAAGGAAACATATCTACGTATTGTTTGAGAACACATTCATACGTGATATGCAAGAATCTTATGTCACAATCGGTGGGTGCATTACATTAAAAATTAAGTTTGCCTGTTCAAGTCAGTATAACACACATGTTCTTAAATTAATTTCAACTCACAGAATAGCTAAGTACCTGATATTAAATTAATGGTTTTAGTATCATGCTGGAAGTATGCAAACAGCATACTCTTTGTTCCATTAGTTATTCTGAAGTTTGCTGCAATGGTACCATTTTGTTTTCTCTTTTGTCCTGCTGCTCATTTAGTCATCAATTCAGGTTTACATCTTACACATTTCAAATATAGATAAATATTATAATATGTTTACTCAAATAACTGTGCACAGCTCTGCACCGAATGTGGGGTATTCAGAAGGAAGCATAATGTGACTGTGCTGTGACAAACAGCGGTGTAATAGTACCATGATGTGGATCAATGAGGATTTGGCATGCAGCATTGGGGACACAGCATGGACATGCCTGGGACAGTGCTGCACAGACACACTATGCCTTTGCAGATGTGCCAGTTACTGTGCAAGTGAGTAGACCATGCTATGAATACTCACTTTAGCTGAGACCATAAGCATACAGGTAATTGTAATATTATGCATGCACATTGGATAGCTACATAGCTACAACACAGGCACAGCTGGGAGCTCATACAAGGGCTGCACAGCAAAGGGCCAGACTGTGTTATTTTATAAATAGGAAGGCAGGGGGAAGTACAAGCAGAAAAACACACAGAAAGACACAGCTAGGGGTATGGGGTATTGGGGTAGGGAAGAAGATAGGAGGGATATTATATATTCTTAGGTCATTTGCTCTATTTTGTCATAAGAAGGGAAGAGGAGAATGGAAATATAGGGTAACTGTGGATAGAAAAGAGAATATAGGAATGGCAGTACATGAAGACACAAAAACATATCACACAGAATAGGCTGAGAAGGGATACAGTGACACAAAATGTGATCTACAATGGAGATACACAGATGAACATCTGGTTATGGGAAGAAATGGATTACAAACTGGGAAATATGACTGATACATAAGGAAAATGAATACCAGAATGACTGCTAGAGTAGGCTGAGAACAGCTTGCCAAGCCATCCCAGAAGGGAACATTCCCAAAAGTCAGTGACCAAGAAGATCTCCCCATGCCATTCTCCACTTAGAAGCTAGTGCCACCTACCACAGAAGCAGTATCACAGCCACCAAGAAGTCCACAGGATGACCTTCACCACCTTGCACAGAGTCAGGGACTGCTAAGGACCTATAAGTCGATGTAGTGGCTGTTGCAGAACATAGTGGCCACTGCCTCACCACCTTTAGAGACATGAATTATCATGCAAGAAGAATGAAAAATGGAAAAAGAAAGAAAAATAATTAAGATGAATGATAAAGTGAAAATAGCAAGATACAAATACAGTGGTTGATTAGATGTTGTAGAGTTTAATATGACAGGGTCTAGGAAGAGAAAATACACTCAGGACAGTAGAGTAAATCAGTGGCTATGGATTACTAACAGTAGGTTACATGAGTGGAAGTGTAACTGGCACAGATGTGTAAAAAATCAAACAATGCTACACTGCTGTGCTAAACAGGTTCAGTGCAGTCATTATACAATTGCAAGGCTGACTGTCATGGAATAGGAGATCAACATAATACAAATGCATGAAAAATCAAACTTTACAAAACCAATTAAACACTTAGAAATGCTGAAGTGGCAAAATGCAAAAACATTAATAACTAAATCAATAAATGCATTAATTTAAATGCTCAGTGCCTGGAGTGTTTAGCCTGCCTCCTCTGGCATTGCAATTTCTTCCTTTGCTGCATGACAGAAGTATCAATTAAATGTCCAAGTTGGTGGAAAAGGCCTGGGTGGTGCAGCTGCAGATCACTATAAGTATGCTGGCACTGCTCACCAGAAGGGTTGATGCCAGCGATATCATTCACCACCCTGGCAAGTACATGCAAAGCATCAACAAGCGTCAAAACAGTCACCTCAGTAAACACTCCCTGTGTAGGAGGTGCTAAATATTTTTGGTTTCTATTTTACATAATGTAGTAGCTTAAACAGAATCAGAGCCTGTTGAGAGCATGTCTATTCACAGGGTTAAGTCCAGTAATGAAAATGATGCTACACTTTGCAGACACCATACAACACGCATTGGTGGGAAGCATAGTACCATGATACCCATCAATGGAGGCATGATGCATGTGGTCCGAAGCATGAGGAAGGATAACAGCTACATGTCCTGGCTCCATATACGTCCCAGTACTTTACATGTCCAGCCATAGCTATGATGGCTAGGTAGGCAGAGTAATGGCCATGGTCAATAGAGTGGTGTACATCTTTAGTTGCATGACTAGGTTCACAGTAGCACACACCTTAATTGATGTCAGTGCTTATGCATAGGCCAGACCAGGCTATGAAGCATGAAATACAGTTATAATGCATTGTCTTCCAGTAGCAATACATAGATAATTGCACCTAGTCATCTTATGGTTATAAGGGTCTATATTATATCATCAAACGCTTAAAAAAGCGAACGCTGATTGATCGACCTAATTTAAGCGAAAGCTTACAATCTCGAACTGTCAGATCAGCGATTTTTTTCCCAGGGAAAAAAATTGCTGATCCAAAACACATACACACAACACAAGCACACCAAACAAACAGAAATCCATACACATACACCTAAAATCCGATACCTAACCCTACACTAAACTATGCACACACCACTAACTACCCACTTACCTTAACCCAAACCCTAACCCTAAGGTCCGTCACTATCGCACACTCACCTCACCTGCTCCCTAACCCTAACTCACTTAAATCCGCCCTAACCCTCATGTCCACTCAATCACACACACACCTAACCTGAGCCCTAACCCTAACTCACCTAAATCACCCTAACACTCACATCCACACAATCGCACATTTACCTGAATCCAACCGGTAACTTTCCACCATAACACTGAAAATACCGAAGCAACAGAAACGGACAACCGAATTCTTTCCCTAGGAAAAAATTCGAGTTTCTGCTGCTTCGATATTTTGCAGTTTCCTAAAAATAAGTTAGATCAACCAGCGTTCGCTTTTTTAAGCGTTCGAGGATATAATATAGACCCTGGTTATAATACCTGCACTACAAATCTTGATATAAGTTGATAATAAGACAAGTCACCAATTCACTAGAAACCATAGTCTACAGAACACAGAGGATATCGGAGTATACGAATATATAGTTAAAGTGACAGAAGATTACTGGTAATGCACACATACAGCAGCCAGTCATACCAGTATCGCATTATTTGGCTGTTACTCCCCAATTACCAGAAAACGCTGTTCACATTTGTCAGCACGCATACCATTTTATTCCTTACTTTTACAATGATCACAAGAGATTTGGATTTAATTTAAACCTTTTATTTCAATTTTTTGCAGCAAGAATATTACTAAACAAACAAACAAACAAAAAACCCCAGTTTGATTGAAAACAGACCCACCATGACATCAGCAAACTTCTCGTCCCTTGAAACTCACATTTATTGAAACTTAATTTGGCAAGTCACTAAACTACAAGACATGTGCTGGGATTCACAGTCAAATAGCATATGGTGAAGCATAGATTAGTTGCTATGTGGAGGATGCAAGAATTCAAAAGACAATGTGAAATGCATCTGCTAATATATGGGGTAGCTCACTGGATGCAAGTGTCCCTTTTCAGGGGCAGCCTAGGAGTACTGTCTGGTGAATTGACTTGGTCAGATTCATATACCAGACAAATGATGTTTGAGGGGATTAAACCCTGCACTTCAGGAAGCAACTCATTAACAACTCATAACTTTACTCATCTGCATTAAATGTCAGACAAAAATATTGTATCACAGCAAAGTGTATTTCACACCCTCATACATGCAAAAACTAAGCAAAATTAAAAATCGACTCAAAATTAAAATATTAACATGCTATACACTTTAGTCACAATCATATAATAAATACTCTATCAACATTCATCAAAATAAGAAAACCATGGACTGCACCCAAAAAGCGTAGCTGATACAATAATTTTTCTGTTTATTACAACTTTGTCCTTCCTTTACACTATGATTACTGTAGGATGCAGGAACCAAGTCTTTGTATGGACATGCACAGAAGCATGCACACCCCAACACACACACACACACACACACACACACACACACACACACACACACACACACACACACACACACACACACACACACACACACACACACACACACAGATATGACAATCAGTTACAATCCCTTGTACATACCATATAGTATGTACACCTCAGATTTTTGCCCGAGATCAAATAAATGAATACATACACAAATAATGGCCTATAAATGGTTCTCATTTTGCTGCTTTCAGAACTATACAGAGTAACCCATTGCAACTCTCATCTGCTCTCTTAACTTCTTAGCTCAAAATTATTGAAGTTATTCTGAATCGGGAAGATTTTAAATATAACAAACTGAGAAGCAAAACAAATAAGGTGAACATGGTGACAAACCAAACGTCAGTCAAGGAAATCATCCTGGAGGCACTAAATAAGCTCACACTTATATTGTAAAATATCTGAATAATATATTTACATAGTTACTAGAGTAATACATTTTGTATTAGAAAACATTTTCTGAAGGATACAAAGTCTGAAACTTACATTCCAGTCATTATTTGACTAGTCCACAACAATTTGCTAGAAAGCCACAGATTTTACAAGGAATAAAATACCTCTTAACTACACAGCTTCTAGACAATGCCAAATAATAAGGGAGACAAGGAAATCGAGGGGGATACATTTTAAATATTATTCTTCTTAATTAATTTATTTATTATTATTATTTTATCTATTTGTTAAATGGGTAAATACACTGGACAAGGTGTCCCTTTCAGGGGTAACCCAGAAGCACTGCTTGGTTAAGTTACATTCTCAAGGTCACACAGTATACAAATGGAGGTGAAAATAATCATACCTTATGCTTTTGACTACAAGAATTAGTTTGTTAGTAGCTCAGAGCATTAGGTGCCTGAATTAAGTCAATTAAAAAGTTAACCAAACAAGCGTTGCAGGGATATGCATTTTGTAAGCAATAAAAAATATGAAACTCTAGTGAGTGGCATTTTTGATTGACTGTAATCTTCAGTGATTTACTAAAATACAAAGAGGTTAATGAAGGACAGGGCAAAATATGAAGCAAAAATCAGAGATGTTCTACAAAATCAGGGCCATCTTAAATGGTTAACAAAATAACAGTCTTTGCATTGGCATGCATTTTCTGAAATATATGAGCTGTTAACAGGGTAAACAACAATTCGACAGGTAAACAGCCTCTTCCTAGCCCAAGTTGTGGCAAGTATGGAACCTCAGCAACAAAGGAAGTCACCAAGGGATAAAAACTAAGAACTGCTATCCACTTGCCGCCATTGGAGGAGATGCTTCGAGATAAAAAAAAAAACAACTTGTATTACAAGGTCTTTCTTTCTTTTCGTGGCTGTGGGGTGCTTCCTTTCTCAGTGTTCCATCCATTTGAGGCACCTGTGGGAGATAATTCAATGTCCTTAGGTTAAAAAGACAAGTACTCAATTTCTGTTTCTGTAAAAATTCCTTTATTGGCAGATATGCGCTGCTTAGAAGACTAAGTAACAATGGTTTCATCAGGGCTTTTTATTACATTATTAGTAGGTGGGGCAAAGGGAGAGTTCAACTCATTAAATCATAGGGGTGTACGGGGGGAGGGTAAGGCTCTGTGCAATGTTGAACCAACCCCAAAAGTAGAAGGGGCAGTAAGGTAGTAGGCATTGTGTGACAGTCCTGTATACACACTCATACTGATCCATGTGTGGACTCAAAGATGTAACTGAGCTGTCATAGCACCAGAAGAACAGCAACACCTAGAAAAATTCATTCTCCTGAAGACTTTGGTGTTGCTGCAGGTCTTAACAACTAATACCAGGAGAATCCTGGACATGACTAAAGCAGACAAGGTCTTCTGGGATCAAATGTGGCAGTAACTGATCCAGGACATCAGTGTAGTGGATGATCAGAATTGGATGTTGGTGCATTTGCACTAAAGGATCAGCAGGATCCACTACACAAAAAGCAAGACATAAAGCGTAGCTATGGGCAGATCTTCCACTATGGGCACCCCCAACACATCATTTACTCACAGACATGGAAGATTCCCTTCTATCATACAGTGGTGCTGCTGAGACTAAACTAATACCTATAGGGGAGGATTTATGGTAGGAAACAGACTGGTAAAGACTGCTCTGTTGTCAACTGGGTATGCACCAGGTGAGTAGTGGCTAATGTCAGTCTTGCAGGATATTGCCTAGCACATTAGGGTGGTGTTGTCATACATGACCACCTTCATGAATGTCACCCGAGAGCATCAGTGCTGTTACTGAGAACACTGACACCAACAGTCATGACTAACCAAGTGACTGGGATAGCATCACCAGGTAAATAGTGCAATATGCCATTCCTGTAGGATATTGTCTAGCATATCTGCAGAGTTTACTCAGGCATAGCATTCTACATTTCTGTACCACAAGGTATGTAAGTACTCATAGGCTATGTATATTCTTGACATTTAACAGTCTGTAGATGCACAGTGATGGGAGTCACATAGATACCAGCTTACACACTTGTATGTTATCTGTATGCATTCACAGGTTCTGCTGAAAGAAGATCCTGCAGATCAAGTATGCAGTGTATATGATGCTGGTGTGTCTGTAGAAGTTGATGTGCACATGACACAGTCTAGGGGTACAATGACATTGTTTGCAATGCTAGCAGTAGAGAGAATGCTCCCTCACCCACAGCTGAGGAAACAGAGGAAGACTAAGTTGGATTTTTAACATAAACTAAATTTAGTGTATAATGTCCTGTACATGCACCCCCCCCCCAATAAGTAGTCAGCACCAGTGCAGCCTGAGATGGCCTTGTGACTGTTATTCCATGATGTGACTGTCACCTTTGAAATCAACCAACAGATGTGTAGGACTGTGACCCAGGCAGAGAAGAATGCTGATCATACAATGTTACAGCCTTGTTACAACTGTTCAGTGAGCTGTATGACCTGTATGAAGATATCCAGACATTTGGGAAATGGACACTATAGCCAGGGTAGGGGATGGTTGTGTACTGAAGGTGTGCTCAGCTACTTTAATCAGATGATGTATATAATTCCTCAGACAGCCACACTGTCCATGGTTGATGCCACTCCTGTTCATAGAAGCTCAACTGATGGCTAATGCTTGTCTGGCTCTAGCATGTCCTCCATCACTGGCCATGGACATTCACTAGACTAGCAATGGCTTGTGCATATCTAGCTCTATTGTGACCTCTACCCCTTTCCATGGATTTTCATGTGGATGTGGCCAGTGATCATTTAATTCTACTGTGGCCTCCATCTCTGGCCATAGATACTCACATGCATGTGGCTAATACTCATTCAGTTCCAGTGTAGGAGTACATCCAACTCTGGACTGAACAGTTAATCAGCATCCTACCCCCATTTAGATACTATCTGGCTGGCAGGTACTTATACCCAACTATGACATCATAGTACCATCCATCTGCTTGGACCACATAACAGGGGCCATGTCATAGTACTATTCAGCAAACAGTGTGCTACTTAATCTTCTATGATGCATGCCACTGGACTTGACACTGCAGGGATACACGATAAAAGGGGAGCCATCATTCCTCCCTGGGAGTTCGGCACCATCACTTGAAAACATGATCTCTGACATCTTCAAACCCCCAGCTAGGTGCATGCATGCCATAGGCAAAAACTTATGACACTTCCACCTATGCTGGCATTGCTGTCTCATGCAACTGAACCCCCAACCTCTACATATCATAATGAACATATCTTGCTCACTTATCTGGTTAATATGGGTATGATAACCTCTGATGCACAGAGCATCCGGTGTTTACATTGTAGTTTGATTTGTCATGGCTCATAGTTGTGGATTAGACACTGACCATTTGCCATTGCCATGATGTTTTTCACCCATGTCTGCATGGGGGCCTGCTGCAGCTACATTCTCCAATGACTCACCATGCAGTTACTCTTCTGCTACTAGCAAAGAAATGTCAACCAGTGCTATGGGCTCATCTTGCTGTGACATTTTTTGCATGTCTCTTATTCATATTGTGGTAAACTATCAGATATATCCAGACAGTGAAACACACTCCAAACACATTTGATGATGTTCTGTGTCTATATCAATATGCTGCTGCAT
>NC_056731.1:332049204-332234204 GCF_019279795.1 Protopterus annectens
AGGTCATTTGTGGATTGACTAATGTGGGAGTGTAGCATATAAAGTGTATTGTTTTTTTTTTTTTTTTTTGACAAACAAAAAAATCACCCAGTACTGTCTTGTCATTGGTGGGTTCTAAGCAGTGGTAGATTGGACAACAGTTAGCATAACTTTGGTGGATCATCAATACTGGCAAATCAGGGGGCACAATGTCATTTTTTAAATGTTGGGGGTTTTAGTGTGTATGTGTGTGTTTGTGTTGGGAGTGCTGCAATAGTAGATGATTATTAAGTCAGAGACTTACAAACTGTGGAGAATATGTTTCTTTGTTTCAAAACCTGACACTTGGGTACTAGGAATGCCAAAAATAGATTTTTTTAAGACATAGCTTCTTGCTATTTACAGTGGATGGATATTTACATGTAATGGACAATGTTAGCAGTATGAGTGTGGTCCTGTGGGGATCTTGAAGATGCTAAGTCTACCACTGCCAATGTCTTGTAAAGTGACCTGGAAATGGATATTGGGATGTTACTGAAAAAATACAGCAAGTGGGCTTTGAAATGTAGTTTAATTAAACAAAGTGCACTTGCAATTTACAGGCCATAATTTCATTTATTTCAGGTAGTCCAGATCCTGGTAGATTGTATACCATTAGACTTAATTAGGGAGAGGTGTGATTCTGTGGAAATAAGCAGACCTTGTTTCAGTGAAAGCTCTGTGGTTGTTTGCAGGTAGGAAGTTGCAGGATGTCGAGCCAATGTGTTTTATTATTTTCAATGGATTTGTCATTTCAAAGTATGGTTTTCTTTGTTGCAAAAGAAGGCAGGATTGAATGAGCCATATAATGCTTAACTGACAATAATGGGATAGAAACATTATACGTGATGTATAATGTTTGCAGCTATACTTGTTTCAATGGTGTCTGTGATGCATAAATATTTTTGGGCCTGTGTCCCAATTTTATTTTTTGCTTTGTCCAGAATTCTTGTTCTAAGGTTGAGAGGTATGGTTCCATGCTAAATCCGAAGGTTGTATTTACCTTGGAAGACTTTTCAGCATAATTATGAGAAACAGAGCATTTTTAATATCTCCACTTATTTCCAATATAAACTGCCATGTAACCTTGCAAATAACTTTCTTATTACGCTACTTTAATTCTTTTGGAATTGACAGGTATGCTTCAAAACCTCAGCTTTGGCCGGCTAAGAACTTGCTGTATTCAACTGGATGTATAAGAGAATTTAGTACCTTTATCTGCTCTTTTTTTTTCAAAAAAAAATACAGTATTTAAATTGATTTTAACTGTGTGGAATGAATATTAACTGAACTGGAAGTTAGTCAGTGTTTGCTGAATTTTGTTATTTGCTAGTAATTTCAGGTGTGGGGGTAGTCACACTGTCCTATTTAAGTGGGACAGTGTGAAATATTTTCTGCTTAAAAACCTCAGCTTTGGCCGGCTAAGAACTTGCTGTATTCAACTGGACATATAAGTGAATTTAAGTACCTTTATCTGCTCTTTTTTTTTCAAAAAAATACAGTATTTAAATTGATTTTAACTGTGTGGAAGGAATATTAACTGAACTGGAAGTTAGTCAGTGTTTGCTGAATTTTGTTATTTGCTAGTAATTACAGGTGTGGGGGTAGTCACATTCTTTGATTTCCTGTCCTTGCCTATTTAAGTGGTACAGTGTGAAATATTTTCTGCTTAAAAACCTCAGCTTTGGCCGGCTAAGAACTTGCTGTATTCAACTGGACGTATAAGAGAATTTAAGTACCTTTATCTGCTCTTTTTTTTTTCAAAAAATACAGTATTTAAATTGATTTTAACTGTGTGGAAGGAATATTAACTGAACTGGAAGTTTTCACTCTGCTCTTCAGTTAGTCCCACCCACCCTCACTGTTTTTGTTTTGGTGTTAATCTTAGTGGCCTTGCAACTGCCCGCCCCTCTTGTAAATTTGTGTTTGGATACTCCTTCTGGACCCATCTCATTTGCTCACTCAACTGAGTGCAATGAGATCATATTCTGATTTCAGGCACTCCTACTGTGTACAAAGAGAGCATCTGGGAAACAAAAAAAAAATGTAAGCTTGTTTCCTGCCTTTCCTGTTAAGTGGTATAGACTATTTGTAGGCTTCTGAGCCCCCAAGCCCTTCTGTGTTGGAGGGAAGCCTTCTAGCTTAGTTTTTTTTTCTTATAACTAGCCAGTTTTCTAGTTTCAGCACTCAAATCTGTTTCATAGATTAGTACTAGGCTAACTGCCTTGGCGAGACATTTTTTAGCCTATTATATCCCTTCCCTTGTGAGACCCCCCCCCTGCCTTATGTTTGTACAAACAACCTTTTAACCGATAGGCCACCCCCTTTGATCTCAGCACTTGTTCAGAAAAAAAATTAATCTGCTTTTACTGTACTTGTGTTTCTACCTACTTTTTTACTTTTGCATCATCTTAAAAGTACTCAATTGTATTTATTACTGCTTGGTGTAACTCATTCTAAGCCTTTTGGTTTAAACACTTGGGCTTCGGACCAGTTGTTTTGCACTGAGAGGGTTTGTGGTCTGCACTGTAGTGGCAGAACAGGTAGCTTACATCCTTCTAGGTTGGGAACTGCTGATTGAGGGCTCAGTGTCTGTTATTCTAAAAGTGTATTAATTCTGGTTTAAGCACTCAGGCTTTTAGGCCAGTTATTTTACATTAAGAGGGTTCATGGTCTGCACTCTTGTGGGAGGAGAGGCTGGACTCTGCCCTTCTGAGCTGGGAATTTCTGGTTGAAGGCTTATTGTGCATGCATATCTGAACTGCTTCTTACTGAAGTTGGTGCGCCTTGTTTGCTGTGGCATAGACTGGATTCAGGCCTGCTGGATCTAGCTTTGTTTGTGTAACTTGAGCACTAATCCAGGCATTCTCTAAAGTATTCAATTGTATTTATTACTGCTTGGTAGTAACATGATTAAAGTGTAGCTATCATTCTAAGTCTTTTGGATTAAGCACTTGGGCTTCAGACCAGTTGTTTTACATTAGGAAGGTTTGTGGCATGCACTGTGGTGGCAGGACAGGTAGCTTACATCCTTATAAGTTGGGAACTGCTGATTGAGAGCCCAGTGTCTGTTATTCTTAAAGTGTATTAGTTCTGGTTTAAGCACTTGGGCTTCAGGCCAGTTATTTTACATTAAGAAGGTTTGTGGTCTGCACTCTTGTGGGAGAAGAGGCTGGACTCTGCCCTTCTGAGCTGGGAATTTCTGGTTAAAGGTTTATAGTGCCTGAATATTTGAACTGTATCTTACTGAAATTGGTACACCTTGTTTGCTGTAGCATAGACTAGATCCAGGCCTGCTGAATCTAGCTTTGTTTATATGCTTGTTGTTTGTTTGCTTGTTATTTCCTGGAATGCTAATTCCACCTAATACGCAGCTTCTCAGCTTCTGTGGATCACTAGTGATATCTGCATTGCTTACTGTACTTATTTCCTTGTTTCACTTGAAAGAAAGTTACTGTTTGTCATTTTGCATTTAAGTTACCTGTAACACATTGCACTTAAGTTACCTGGCACTTGCTCACTAAAGCAATTATATAAGTCAGCACTAAAAATTAAAAGCACTACACCCTCACTCCCCACTGGCCCTGGTTTTCAATTATTAAGGAATTCCCAATATTATTCTAGCATGTCCAAAGGTCAGTTGTCAATCTCCTCTCCGGTCCAGCTGGTGAATCTGGGAATCTTGAGGCAATGTTACAACTGCCTCATGTACACAGACAACCCTCTCCTCCTCCCAACAAATTCTAACACGTGAGAGATGCAACTATATAGCCAAACTGGAGGCTAAGCTCTCTCAACTCAGTACTGGCATAACCAGTCAGGAGGAGAAGGAAACCACACTCACTACAATTTCAGTCTCACATAGACCTACCACGACAGCAAACCAAACACATAATCACACAAAAACATACTCGGAGGCTCTAAATAAAGATCTGCCAAAGCAGCAGAGACCTCCAAAGCAGACACCCAAGCAGCCGCTAACCCAAAACAAAACACGTGCAACACATATCTCACAAAGCCAGTGTGCCGAACAGTCACAGCCCTTAAGACTAAACAACACACCTGATACACTTGTAATAGGTGACTCTATCGTCAGGCACACTGACGTCCCGCTCACCAGGCTGAACAAGGAGAGGGTCACGGTGAGCAGCCTGTTGGGTGCTAGGATCCGCCACATAACACAAGCATTCAGGTTACTCCAAGCCAAGTACAAATATGACTCAGTCATTGTCCATGCTGGTGTGAATGACCTGAGACGTACCTCCCTGGACTACATGAAAAGAGACATAAAGGAGCTCTCTGAGCATGTAACCCAGGCCGGTATGACCCTGACCTTGAGTAGCATCTTACCCCCACCAAGAATGATGCCACAATATGAAGACAAGATGATCAATTTCAACAATTGGCTTAAGTACTGGTGTCATTCAAAGGGGATCCAATGCCTGTCAGATTGGGATGATATGCTCGACAAGCCACGATGCTTCGCTAGGGACGGCTTGCACCTGTCACCCCTGGGCTTTTAGATATTGGCAAAGGCTCTTGCTACCCCCATAGTGCCTTTTTTAGGCAAGGCTCAAAAGACAAACCCACCTCCATAGGTATCACAAGGGATAAGAAACTAAGAGTAATGCTACTCAACGCCAGAAGTCTAAACCTCAAGATGCATGCACTCGAAACTCTCCTTAGCATGGAGAACATTGATATCTGTGCAGTAACAGAAACCTGGTTCAGGGCTCCCGAGAGCACCCCAGCACTACCAGGTTATACCTAATACCATGCTTTTTGGCCCCAAAACTTGGACCGAACCACAAAAGGAGGGGGAGTATCGATATTCATCAAAGATACCCACACCTCCAGGTTGGTGGCAAAGCACGAAGCATCAGAGACTATCCATGTGCAACTAACAGTGAGTAAAACTGCCTTCCAGTTTATAGCCTGCTACAGACCACCCTCCCAAACCCAGGAACCCCACTCGGCCTTCCTGAGAACACTGGAAAATATGAAGGTCTCTCCAAACACCATTATATTGGGTGACTTCAACTACCCAAACATAGACTGGGAGCATTACTCTAGCTCCAACACCCTAGCCCAAAGGTTCCTAGAATTTATAAACTCAAATGCTATGGAACAACTTGTTACCACTCCCACAAGAGGGAAAACATACTGGACCTGATCATCACCAACATGGGGACTCTATGCTCCAGACCAGAAGTGTATCCCTCACTGGTAAGATCAGACCATAAACTAATCTCACTGGATATTCACATCCTGATCCCACCCCTTGCCCAGAAAACCACAGTGGAAAACTTCTCTAAAGCAAATTTCACACTCCTCAAAACTGAGGTGGAATCCTTCAAAGCCCCCGGGCCTGTGGAAAATACGGCCCAGACCGCAGAATCCTTTATAAACGCATTCTATGAACACCTTCAGGAATGCATGAATCATGTGATCCCAAATAAAACCAAGACCCACTCCTCCAAAGGCAGACGTCCTGTCTGGTGGACCCCAGCCATAAACAAACTATACAATAGAAGGAGGAAGCTACTAAATGATAAGAGCAAAATCCCAAAAAGGGAAGGCATCACTGATCAGTATTAGCAAAAAACTACGGGCACACATAAAATTGTCTAATGCCAGCTTCGAGAGAAAAATTGCACAGGACACTAAGGATAATCACAAGGCTTTCTTTAGTTATGTTAGGAACCTGGGTGGGAATTCCCAGATATGCTCAGAATTAGTCCAAAATGACAAAAAGTACACCGAACCCACAGACATTGCCAACATCCTAGCTGACAGGTTCAGCGCAAACTCCCCCCCACACCAAAAGGGCAAATATCTATCCCAGCAGAGTGCTGCCCCCCTGACATCTCAGATGCTCAGGTAAGAGCCGCCCTCTCCAAAGCAAAAAACACAGCATCAATGGGACCAGACAGTGTCCTGGGCTGCATCCTACATGAACTCCAAGAAGAGCTAAACCCAAACATAAAACTACTGTTCAATCTCAGCCTTACTACAGGATATGTGCCCAAAGAGTGGCGTACAGCAACAGTGGTCCCTCTCCATAAAGGTGGTGCCTCAACGGATCCTGGAAACTATCGCCCCATAAGCCTGACTAGCTTGGTCTGCAAAGCTATGGAAAGGATCATCATGGACCTCATAAATAAAGATATTGGGGACCTACAAACAATGGATCCTACCCAGTTCGGCTTTGTTAAGGGCAGATCCTGCCTCTTAAACCTGGTTGATTTCTTTGAAACCGTCACCAAGGCCATTGACGAGGGGAAGGTGGTCCACACAGCCTACCTGGACCTCACAAAAGCCTTCGATACAATACCCCACTCGGGCATTATAGATAAGCTCACCAGCTTAAATATAAACCCCTATGTCACTAGATGGATTGCAAACTGGCTCAAGGACAGAACCCACATGGTTAGAATTGCTGGAGCCATGTCAGACTCCAAACCAGTTACAAGTGGTGTCCCACAAGGCTCAGTCCTGGGACCTCTCTTGTTCGGTATATATTTCTCGGAGGTACAGGCCAACACGGATGGACTGTGGCTGACCAAGTTCGCAGATGACTGCAAACTGGGCGCCATAATCGACTCTCCAGCCGACACAAGCATCCTCCAAAAGGGCCTCATAGAAACAGGCAACTGGTGCCAGAGCCATGGCCTCAAGCTAAATGCCAAAAAGTGTATAGTCATCCCCTTTGGCAAAAACAAAGTGCCCACAAATTACCACATAGGTGGTAATCCATTAAGTACAGAAGAAGTAATTAGGGACCTGGGGACCCAAGTTAATAGCAATCTCTCATTTGACAACCACGTGGCCAAAGTGGTTCGAAAAACATTTTATATAACCCACCTAATCATGAAGGGATTCACATCTAGATCAGGGGACATCATCATGCCTCTTTACTCATCCCTCATCAGGCCCATAATTGAGTACAATGCCCCTTTTGGGATGTACCTTACCAGACACCTGCAGCAACTGGAAAGACCCCAAAAGTACCTCACCAAGAGGATCAAAGGGCTCAAACAGATGCCATATGCTGCCCAGTTAAAGAAACTCCAGCTCTACTCAGTGGCATACTGCCTGTTCAGAGACGATCTGTGCCTGACGTATAAAGCCATGTCCAACCCGGAATTAATGGACATGCTGCACCTCAGAAAATCCAAATCCCATCGAGCTACGCACTCGAGAGACTTGAATCTCAGCACTGAAATAAATAGGACATGCTGCAGGGACAGATTCATAACCCAGAGGCTCCCTTCACTCCGAAATAAAATCCCAGTCCAGGTTAGGCAGAGTCCCTCATTGACTCTCTTCAAGAGGAATCTTGATGAGTGGATGGGAGATCGTAGGTTTACCCCGGGTATCACTTCTGTGTCACTGTTAGACAGAGGCTCAGTATACTAACCTCGTAAAAGGGCATAGCAAAATAAATTTAAAATGGGTGGCGAAAGCCAAACACATTCTGGCTAGGCTTATAAATGCCCTAGGGCAGATAGCCTAGTATGAACCTATGAACCTATGAACTTATTGGTTCGGACGTAAGCATAGTGTGCTGTGACTGATTTCTTGCAGAAGTCTGTGGTTTACTTATCACAATAACTTTTCTGTGTTTCTCGGTGTGTGATCAATTTAACAGTTTTAAAGATGTTTTCCAAAATTAAATAAATACATAATAAATAGAAAAAAGTAATCCTTTCTTCACTTTGAGCTATTGACAAAGTGTGGGAATTTGTTTATTTCAAAAGCGATGGTCACCATTACAGCTTAGTAAATGGTCAGTCTGTGAATAACTTCTGCACAAATTAAAATGTCTGAATGCCAAATGGCTTTAGATTGGAGGGAAGTTATATGTTTACTCCAGTATGTAGTATGATCTTAGAGAGTTTATAGATTTCTTATTGATTTAATTTTTGCTGAGCAGTTGTTTGTTGATTTATTGATGGTCCTTTTTGGTGGTGGGAAATTGCATGGATAAATCCATCTCTATTATGATTTTTTTTCAGATATTTTGACTTCCAGACAATTTCAATCAGTGAGACTGTGTCATGTGATTACTGAGGTTGCCTGTTTTACAAGTAGGTGCTCCTTTTCTGTGTGTGTGTGTGTGTGTGTGTGTGTGTGTGTGTGTGTGTGTGTGTGTGTGTGTGTGTGTGTGTGTATAAGAGAGAGAGATTTAATATGTATACTGAATATATTTTTGCAAATGGAATTCTTAGTTAAATAGGCCCCTCTTCTTAGACAAGTAGACTCGAGTAACCAATATTAGATCTTAGCCATCCAGCTGGGAAAGTTTAGTATGTGGATTTTCCTTCCGGTTTGATGAAGGCTATGCTACTTACTTAAGGAGTACATTCATGGCTATCCATCCAGTTGTAGTGTTGTTGAACTACATTGTTTGATAATGAGAGGAGCTTTTTACAGAAGTTGAAAGTTTTTGTGTCAAGAACCTGTCCATACAAAGTGGCTTGTTTATGCTGCAGTGAAGACTGTGGTCTTTGTAGTGAGTGCTTTAAATATAACCAGTATTTCTGAGGTGGAGAAAGTCTCTTAAGGCAGGATCTTTCTTAGCCTGGAAAGCAAGCCAGTGATGAAATTTATAGGGGCCAGTGAGAGACAGGGGAAAGCAAGAAGCTTTTTAGTCTGTTTGGATAACTAAGTGAACTCAGTCCTTTGACCTTTTTTGTCAGAAATGGTTGTAGTCTTTCTTTTGGCATGGTGTTTTGCTGAGGTACGTGCCAAAAGAGGTGTTATGCTCAATAATTGCTCTTGTAAAGGAAGAATACAGGGATGTTATAACCTCCTTGTCCCTGGATGAGATACCCTTACTAATGAGGTGGGCCATGTAAAAAGCTTTCCGTATAACGGAGACAACGTGGTGGTCAGAAGTCAGGTTTCTATCAACCTGGGTGCCCAAGCACCTCACAACTGACTGCGTGCTTACAACATTGTTATTAATGTGATAATTTGTGGGGACATCACTCTCCTCAAAGGGGATGATTGTGCATTTTTTGGCATTTAGCTTGAGGCCATGTTTCTGGCACCAGTCATTTGTTTGGGTGAGACCCTCTTGTAGCTTATTCAGAATTGTTTTATTAAGTCAGTAATGTACATTCTTTACTTTATTGCAAATTTGTTGGCTTATTTTTGTGGATTATAGTATTGTAAGACTGCTAATGTTGACACTGTATGTAGATGGACTGCTGGAGTGGTTTTCCCAGTGAGAAATGCTAGTGCTGTAGTGAATATCTGTTTATTTGTAAAAAAAATCTATATATTAACTAAGATGTTAGAGTTAACTGTTAGATTAGAGAATTAAAATCAGAATGAGAATTAGAATTTTAAGGCAAATATTCGCATTTATTACATTTATTAATTGTTCGAATGCACAGCCAGGAGGTCGACTTTGGTCTCCCATGGCAGCGAAAGAGTTAACTATATGATATATTTTATATGCGGCCCCAAGACAATTTCTGTTCACTCAATGCGGCCCCGACAAGCCAAAAGGTTGGACACCCCTAGATGCTGCATGTCAAGGGAAGATTGATATAGACCTCACAGTATCCCCCGGATAGGAAAATATGTATCACAGGCTGTGTGCTGTTGTCTCCATATGATTTAGTTGGATTTACAAATGTCATCAAAACTACCAGTGGTAGGCCATGGACCCAGACGAGTCTACAGACATACAACCCTCCAGCTGTGAGTCAATAAGCTACTGACTTTTCTTTTTTCTCATCTTGGGTTATCAACATTCAAGGAGTTGCAGCTGCAGTTGCAATAGCAAAAAACAGCATCAGAGATGCTCTACCAACTTCTGTAAACAGACTCAGCAGATTGCACAAAGAAACTCTACCAGGTTGCCTGATAGTCATTATGTACCCTTGATAAGGGATGCCAGCAGCAACCTGTTCATTCAGCAGTCCAAGGACATCAACAGCAGATGGAAGGAGAACTTCTACCAGCTTCTGAATGAAGAAAGCCTACACAGACACAGCCTATAATGAAAGAAGAAGAAGAGAAGCTCACCCTAGAAGAATTAAGAACAGCACTAAGGACAGTGAAGGGAAAGCAGCAGGCTCGTATGATGTCACATCAGACATGATCAAGATGTTGGGTAAGTTTGCATGAATTAGGAGAGAAATGACTCCAGAAGGTACTCATAGCAGCAGCAGCAGAGAAAGGTGTATTCCAGATCACAGTAAAATAAGCATTATAGTACCAGTGTACAACAGCAAAGAGGTGTCACACTCCAGTCACAACTGCATAAAAGTTCAGGAGAGGCTGGTAGATAGGGATGCAACACAACTGACCCACTGTTTGTAGTTTGAAAGATAGCTGAGAAGAAGATAGAGATGAAGAAAGTGTCAAACTGTGCATTTCCAGACTTGGAGAAAGCATAAGATAAGGTCCCACAAAAGCTGAGTTGGGCAGTCCTGTGATGGTTCAAAGTCACAGAAACATTTGTAGAATTAGTGAAGCCTATTTGCAAGGACTCAATGACCAAAGTATGAACAGTGTTCAGACTCACGAAGCAGTTCCCAGGGTGAGTTAGTTGATGTGCATCAAGTTAAAGTTCTGAGCCCACTGTTGTTCATACTGGTGATGGACAACATTAGCAAACATGTCAAAAGGGACAGATCAACAAAGCTGCTGTATGCGGATGATGTGGCATTAAAGGCAGACTCTGAACAAGATCTTCAGCAAAGGATAGGGAAATGGAATGTGAAACTGAAGGCACATGGAATGAAACAGAGTACAGATAAGGCAGTGATAATGGCAGTAAACTGGGGAAATCAGAATAAGTTGAGAAGTGAGAAAGAAGGGAAGATACTGGAACAGGTTAGCAGCTTCAAGTATCTATGATGGGTGGTTAAGGAGAAGGGAAGTCTGAATGAGGATATCAAGGCAGAATTGGAGGAGCAGCAGCCATTTGGCAGAGAAGGGTTTTGTGTGATCAAAGAATGCTAAAGAAGTTGAAAAGTAAGTTGTGCAAAACATGGTGTAACCAGTGCTCCAGTATGGTAAAGGAACCTGGGCAGTGAAAGTAGAGTTGCTGTTTTGACTCACTGGAAACACAGTTCTTTTTCAAGGGAGACACAGGATCCATGTCTAGTCAAGTGACTAGCTCAAGGTCACACAGCAGGCAAGCGAAAGCTGAGAGAATCAGCCCTGCACCATAATTAATATATTTCACAACCTTAAACCTCTGCACCAACTACAAGGACATCTCTCAGAAGCTAGAGGTGATGTAGATGAAGTGCCTGAGATGACTGGTAAGATGCACACTCTGAGAGTAACAATGAAATGAGGACTTGACAGCAGAGGCCCAACTAGCTCCAATTGCAGAGAAGATCAAAGAGAACAGATTACAGTGATTTGGGCACATGTGCAGGAAAGCATAATGCAATCATGTGAAGAGGATCTGGGACAGAGGAAGAAAGCAAAAGGAAATGAAGGCATCCAGCAAAGAAATAGATGAACTGTGCGACAGAAGACTTGTGGCAGTCAGGCATGATTGTAGGGGAGTGACATTGAATTAAGAGAGATAGCAAGAGTGGACACCACAACTCTAACCCCATATAGGAAATGGGGAAAAGGGGGTTGATGATAATGATGATGATGATTGTTAACATTCTTCATCTATCTTTTCAAATCTCATGCACATATCAGCAGAAAGGGACTAATAGTCCACCTAACCTTTACATGTCAATTCTAGCTCCCGAAAGCTTTTTCTTTACCTCTCTTCTGTTTCATTTGTCCCTTGATATCTTAAATGCTTCTAAATTCATAGCCCAGTCCAGTAGTTTGTTATACCTGTGAGCCACGTCTTACATAAAAAATAGCAAAAAACAAAAAAACTTTTGGTTATTCCTAGGCCAGATCATGTATCAGTTAGATGAAGGATATATCTCACCTAACCACATAATTCATTCTGTCCCCTCACGTTACACTATGACTTCTTTTGTGCACTGAAGTCATGTAGAGCTGCCTCTCATGGATTTTAGTAAGTACAAACACAGTCAGGTGACCTCATCCTTAAAAGTCTCAACACCCTTTTACATTTTCTAAAATATTTCTTTCATGGAAGTAAAGCTCACATTCTCTTTCAAATTAACGGTTTCCATAACTGGACATAGTTCTTCAGCTAATATTTCATAACTGTGTAATACAGTGGCATCATTACCTCTTTCTCTGTGAGTTAGGCTCTTTCATTATGTGGAACATGGCTTTATGTTTAGCCTCTCACACTGCCCCTGGTGGTTCATACTTGCAGTATTCATCATAACAACTCTTTTTCCTGTTCTGTGCCCTGATCTCCGATTTGCTTGTATTCTTATGGGTTAACAAGACTGAAGTGACTCTAAACCTAATAATGCCATACATTTTTCCTAATTAAATCAGAGCTGCCACCTTTATGAATAAGCTTATAGACTGTTCAGGTTCATCCTGAGTCCCCTTTCTTTATCTTCTAATGCTTGTCATTTGGGTTGCATCACCAAAAAGAGTCATTCAGACTTTCATATAAAATATTAGGACTGATATGTTAAAAATAAAAAGGTTCGTCTGACATCCAAGCCTTTAAACATGCCAGTTAACACCCTCCATCTCATCCAAGTCTTCACTCCTGATCACATCCATAGGTGCTCTATTCTCTATCCAGCTCATCCACCATATCTAGCTCTTATTGTCTAGCCCTATGGCTACTGGCATGGCTAATATTTTCTGGTTATATAGAGTCAAACCCTTGGACTCATTAATATTTGTAGGTTTCACATGAAGTATACATAATTATAGCATGTTTGTGCAATGAGAAGCAGCGCTCAGTGAATACGCACACTGCTCATCGCGCTTACAGATTTCCAAGCACCGTTTTATGGCCAGCCATACTGGCAGCCATGAAATAGCACAGGGAAGCACAAGCGCACAGTGTAATCAAAACTGCTTGCCTGTAGCCAGACCTGTTTTTCAAGCATGAGTAGACAGCTCATATAAAGTGAGGGTAATAAGACCACAAGACCACAAGGCCTAAACTGCAGGGTCTATTAAATGGGGAGAATGTACACAGAATACAATGTTAATAATGCAGCTATAAGTATGATAGGAGGACAAATGGAGAAAATGTACTCAGTTAATGCATTCAAATGTGATTATGTCACAAAGACGTATTTTAAACAGAAAGACAGCCATATTGATGTAATAATAATTAATGCTGTTTCCAATTCTTTATCCATGTACATAACTAAAAATGGATGTACTAACAACAGATGTGAGAGGGACATAGTGTGGCATTGTAAGAAAGGGAAGTTAGTGTGATATTAATGTTGATAACATGCTGAGTTGAGATAACAGCAAGAACAGTGGATACATTAGGGGCTATTCACATACACTGCATTTTTGAATATGACACGTATATACAGGGAATGTATGTGTGATAATTGACTATAGTGCTGTATTCTCCACTTCATCCTATATAAGCAAGAAGGAATGGGATGTACAATTGTTGTGTCTTGCACATCAGAAAGAGACATGTTTTGTCATTTGCTGCTATTTGACAATTGTAGACGTATTAAGAAAGCATGTATTTTATATTCAGGAACATCATAAGCAGTAATATAATAGCACTCAAAATAGAAAAGTGACAAATGACAACATAGATCTGATGAAAGTGAGGTAGTTCAAGGTTGCAGTTTATAAGTGGAGTGAGTCTGCTATATGATTATTCTAGGCATGCTTACAAGACATTACAGCAAAAACTGTCCTAACATAGGTCCAATCACACTTTATGATGATCTGGCATCATACTATACAGTAAGAAATTTTATGTATGACCTCACGTCCTATAAAGCTGTACAGTGTGAAGAAAACAATTGCAGTAATTCAAAAATGATTGGAAGAAGACACACGATACAGTGCAATAGTGTTTTGAAATTAATGCCTGTAAATAATCAATGACATACTCAATATTTTTATCTTGTCAGATTAAAACAGTGCCAGGATAGATAAGAGAAAGATGTGCATCAACCTGTGACACCACAGAAATAACCATACTGTGTGTGCCATGACAAACACACTTGAAGGGCTTACACCACTTCCCTATTGTAATGAGCATGGATCCCTAACCTTGGAGGCTGATGCCTTAAAAATATGGCCTCTGACTGTGCCATAAATACTTCCTGTGCCTAAGACACTCCTGTCTGACACAGTTATCTGACAGACAGAGGTTACCAGATTCACACCCCTGTCTATCATACTATACACTCTACAGAGCTGTGTATCGACTGTGTCTGCCCCAAGACATAGGAATGGATCTTATCACAAATAAATGAGATGAATGTGTGAAGTAATAAAGGAAATTTGAGGATATTTAATTTGTACAAAATGATTTTTTTCAGAATGATGACAAGGCAGTAACTATGTTAATCTACACACAACTGCGGGCAGTGCAATATCAATGTTTCTTGGCCAAGGAAGCTGTTCCTGTTGTTTTGTATAACAGCATTGTTCCAGAACTGAAGCACACTCTATCCATATAGATATGCTGCAGCAGTTATTACTGAATGCATGTGCCACAGGAGCACTCACATCACAATAGCCGCAGAACAACTGTTTCACAGGTAGGATATTACAGAATGACTTTATATTTCTTTCTCCAAAGTAAAAATTGAGAGTAATAACTTCATGTAGTGTTGTTTGTGTGATGTCAGTACATTCATAGAATGTTGCCCTTTGCTGGAATTAAACAGCATGTGATGTAAGTCCACTGACTAATGACTTGTATGAATCACATGCACCACAGTGAAAGTCTTAATAAAGTTGTGACACTCCATCTAAGTGAAGCAATTGCATTATACAATTGTGTTGCAAACAATTTGTATGAGATAAAAGGGCTGGGAGAGGTTTCTGCCACTGTAATTGTACCCATTAGAACATGTGTGGATGTCATTCATGTATAACAGCAGTAGGACATAAAATGCTTACAGTCACTTAATGTATGTTTTGAACACCTGGCTATGTGACAATTGAAGCTACATGATATTGGGAGGTATAAATGCACCACAGAGCAAGTGCTGCTACAACTGTGAGATATTTCGGTCTTTGATGCCATGACATCATGTTATTGCACCACGTCGTACGAGTGCCTCTAATTTCTTTACAATGCTGTTGTTATATGTCTCTTTCTCACACAACATTGCGTGCTCTTTGGTCTACCCAAACACACATGATGCATAATACAGTAGTCACTCTGATGGGAGAATGGAAATCATGCATAAGGTGTGCCTAATCATGGATTCCATCACATGGCATACTAAGGCAACAGCATGCAGAACATTGTCTGATGTATTCACAACACAGGGACAGCCTTTGTTGTTCTCATGGGAAAGACAATTGTCTTCCCATGACATCATTGTTATCCAGTAAAGCACTTGCATGAGAAAAATGAGCATAAACTCTTGTAAGATGAAGCCACATCCATACATGTACACAGTAGACAGCTAGATGACAACATGCACATTCACAGTCATACTGGCACTAATGAGTCTAAGAAATAATAGCTGGATTTGAACAGGATATGTTGATGTTCATTTAAAAGATATGAAGGTGGTACAGATGCAAAGTAACACTACACAGGTACATACATTAGAAGCCTTCTCTACACAGCATGTTAAACACACATGCACAATAAAACATTGGTGGATTCAAACCTCCTTACTTTTACTTATGCAGTCAAGAGAGCAATGTTTCAATAGCCAGCACCACAGGATAAATAAAACTACAATGTTGATGTAGTCCATCTTTGACTGAGTGATGTAAACATTGTGCTTCCAAAACTGAGTATTGCCTGGGGGTTAATACAAATGTATAGAGTAACTCTCTGGCAGTAAAAATATATCTGCTACGTGCAAGTTTAAATGACAGTACACTCAGTCACATTATTTAACCAAGGTTGCATTCAACCCCCTACCTAAGTACACAATCTATAGAATACAGAAGCAGTCACAAGTACCACAGGAGAAGTCTGACTTGTAAGGGCAGAGAGTGAACTTTGTATACAATGATCTCATCAGTGTGTTGCAGATATGTTTGTGGTAAAAGTGGGATAAGGGGATGGGAACAAGATCATCAGGCATGTAGGGTAGGTTATGTAGCAGGTGCAGATATGCAGGACATACAGGACAGACAGGGATGTTGATGGACACAAAAGGCTGGAGGACACGATGATTGGGAATAGGTAGGGACCTCAGAGAAATATCTATTTCCAGCTTGAGAAAACTGAGAATCTAGTCCTCACCCACAGAACTGTCATCATTGTCTTCTGTCTCAATTGCCTAGGTCAGGACGTGGTATCATTTTGGCAATACAACTCGGGACCATTTCAACCCTGATTATTCAGGCACTGAGGCCCCTCTTCATAATGTCCTCCACCAGCCCTGTCAGCTCCTGACAGGTGATAAAATTGCCACTTCCACTACTAATACTGCTCCTGGGTTACCAATGTACCAGTAGTGGGGCAGAAATAACAGATGAAGGTGGAGCAGATAGGGCATTAGTTGTGGAGGCAACACTGACAGGCTATGAACCAGATGTGCTGGGTATCTGTGCTGCCTGTGGTGGTGTCACAAAATCCACCTATAGAGGTATGTCAGGCTGAACCCCAGTGGTCCTTCTACCTCTCTGTGCTGCTTGCTATTTTGTTTTCAGCAGCAATGTATTAGCAATTTTATATATATATATATATATATATATATATATATATATATATATATATATATATATATATATATATATATATATATATATATATATATATATATATATATATATATATATATATATATATATATATATATATATATATATATATATATATATATATATATATATATATATATATATATATATATATATATATATATATATATATATATATATATATATATATATATATATATATATATATATATATATATATATATATATATATGAAAAAAGAGAGTGATAGGCTTAGGTGGAGACAAAAAAAGAATTAGATCAATGGGATGTCACATTACTTTATTATTTCAGTAGATATACCAATATCAGAAAGTACACACTAGCAACACCCAGTTATGATGGGACGGCATTAATGTGCCATTAAATCAATTAATCACAATGGCATGATATGACTAATAGAATCATATATTTTAATGAGCCATATCAGATATCTGCTTTCAAAGATAATACTTGCATCTGCCAAAATACGATTATTAATGTCATACAGTATTACAGTTACTATCTTCTAAGTAATATCTTGAAAAAATCTAATGTGTTTTTCTGTGTATGGAACCCACAGACAATTCAGCTAATGCACTCATTGCCTAATGCAGTCACCCTGAGCTATTGGGTCAGGCATATAACTTTGATATTAAAGATGAAGTATGCCTACTGAAGATGATATACAGTGATGGACTGAGAATACTTCCCTGCTTTGCATTCAGATCCGATGCATACTTTGCATTTGCCTCTCTGAGGTGAGTTAGTATCTCCTGATGTGCGTCACAGCTTTCTGCTATCGCTGCTGCAATTGAATAGCAGAGAAAGGAAGAACAAATAGATTTTTGAAAGCATGATGTCTAACTGAGTTGGCCGACTAATTAATGCTATAGCATAAACAGTGATGGATCAGTATATTTACACAACTGAGGGGGGCATTTGCAGGCTAAATTTATCTTCCCTTTGGCAAAGGAGGTCCCATTTGTACTTCTTCATGTCATTGCACTGGTGATGGCATTACTCCCCAGTGCATAGGATGTCAGTTGCACTGGAGATAGCCTACGCCAAGCTATTTCAAGCTTCAGCCTTATATTGAGAGCAGTATATATCCCATGCTGCAGCCTACAGCTGTAGCACTTCACGGTGAGTGCCACAAGTCCTTCACTTCTCAACACCCTACCATTTTGCTCTGAATAGAACACTATCTCTACCACTGCAAACCATTTCTTTAGCAATCAAGCTGGAAATATGAGTATGAATTGTCACCCAATTCAGACCTTACATATAACAGCTTGTGCTCAAAGATGCACAGTCTTGCACTGGTACTAATTATATCCAAAAGTAAAGAAGGTGTGAAATATGGCAGTGAAATTTGTTCATGTGTGGTGCTTAAACTATTGACACACATTCCAATGTTAAGCAGTGACGTGTTTAATGGTGTTTGTTATAATCATTGTTGGTTGGAGAGAAAATTATATGCCTTGTGACATATTGGGCTTCTGGGAGTTGCACACTGGTAAGATCAAATTGTACCACCTGGGAACTGAACCCATATAATATTATTATCATGTATTACAGACTTTAGCCTGTTCGTTTCATATACAACATTGGGTATCAATTTTATTTTGAATCCAGTCAATAAACAACATTATTTAAACTGGATCTGAACCCTGCAACACCTGTCTGATTTCTCTACACTCACCTCACATACATATTGTGCCACAGAGATAAATTACTTGACAACTGGAATGTATTCATTTAGTACTGTCCAGAGCACTGATAGCCATGCACTGGAGCCAGGCTTATTTGGACTACAGAAGTCAGCCCAAATTAAATTTTATATTTTTTACTTATGAAGTGAACTGTGATTCACTGTTAGGGGCTGCTGCTAGTCCAGAGTATGCAATGACAAACAGGGGGCAAATGATGAACAGAAAAAAAAATACATACATAGAGGAAACAATATGAAACAAGTAAATAAAATGTGCATTTCTGATATTTTCTCAACTTTGTTGTCTTCCAACATGAACATACCCTCATTAAACATTGTTATATTTACACAAACACCACCCTATCTGTATTAGAACCCCAGGACCCCAGGAAATTCACAAGATGTACTCCAGATTCTTATCAGTATGTGCTCCACACACATATTGTGAAGACAAAAATAAGGTTACAGATACTCAAGATATGACATAGTATCAATCAGCATTACAGGTGCAACAGAACCAAGTTCTAAAGTATACTGTGCAATTTGCAGTTAATGTGCAGATTGTTGTGATACTTGCAGTATGATAGATAATCTTTCCTCATACCTGTAGAGGAGCAAATTGCAACACTACACTTCTTTTCTTCTCATTGTTTTTGTGAACATCATTCCCTTATCTATGCTGCGTTGACAAGATGCTATGTGATTTGTATTGCAGTTGATACATGTTTCAGTGAGTAATATTCTTCCTTAGAAATGCAGATACAATGTACTCAGAGGCAGAAACTGTGGTCATAAACAATTCATATAAATGTTAGGAATGTTAATCTCTTAAATTAGTTAATGTACTCACAACCTTTCTTATATGTCTTATTTCCCTGACACATTCTTGGAAGTGAACATCAAAGAGGACTGACTGTGAAAACTTGATTATTACTGCAGTCAAGTTTATCATTCACACTTTCAAGCAATTAACAAGTAAAACTTGCCAGTGCTCATCCTTGCAGAGGTAGCATCTGTGCATGCAGTCATGCAGATCCTTACACCATGTTTACATTCACTGATGTTAGTGCTGAGTTTTGAATTCCTGAATGCTACTGAGTTCATACATCATTTGCATACTGACAGTGCTATGTGGGATGAATCTGCACTATCTAAATGTAATTATGTAGGTAAGAAACTTGTATCATAGTAGGGAGACTATTTTTTTATCCAGAGAGCTCAACGCTGCTTCTTGCTTTGAAAATGTGCTTACACTTTTAAAATTGACTTGCTGCAAAGGTAGGTTGTTATTATGTACAAACTGATGTAGTTTAATCTTAGTTATGGTTGCATTTCACAATGCAAGTATTGCTTTACTATACGCATTATTCTCAATAGCTGTTGGCATAGGCATGTATACCAGTTTTTTTTCCAGAGCCTGCAGAATTTCTCTAAATAATGCTGACATTTTAATGGGATCTTCAATCTGGGAAGCTGACAACTTAGTGAAGAAAAATGCTGTGTTGCTTATTATCAAGGGCTTGGATTTTTCCATTATTAGCACAGACAATTATGTTAAGCCTCTGATGTCTACCTGGCTTCCCCTAACAGATGTGGCTATCACACATAAATCTGTTAACCATTTTTCTTTGACAAGTACACATTATTTTTGTTAATGCTGCAATGCATTTCAGAGTTGCAGAAATGTTTGTCCTGCTTTGAATTTAAAATCAAGTTATTTTGTGTATGATGGACGCATACTTTCATAAATATTTATGGGGTTAACAATCCATTTAATTTTACTTATGTATTTTTTTTCTTTCCTGTTATGTTTCCTATCATACACAGCTGTAACTTAATACATCTGCACCCAGTAAACCACCATACATTGATGTGAGAATGATGTGATCATTTAGGCACTACATTGCCATGAGTCATTCCTATTTAAACAAGGCAGGGGGTAACAAGTCCTCCTGTGACCGTATCTAGGAGTAGGCAGTCAAAGATATGAATGCAGTCAGAGACCATGGACCTAAGACATTGGGCTAGTGATATGATCACAGTGTCCAAATTTCAGGCAGCTGCAATTGCCCATGAATGTATGGCTATGGGGGGTGGACCTACTACCGAGCCACAGCTGACTGAAATAGAAGAGTTCCTGTCCAATGTCAGAGATCCAGACAGCTCATCACAGAGTTCACACACAATCCTTGATGTTGAGGCTGACATGGAAGTCAACCCAAGTGTGTCTGGTGGAGAACTTCCAAGAATGCTATATAATTAAATAATGATCATTTTGTTTGTGTATATATATATATATATATATATATATATATATATATATATATATATATATATATATATATATATATATATATATATATATATATATATATATATATATATTTGTTTACCATCTAAGAGCAGGTTCCATTAGATAAGAGATGGGGGGATTTTAGAAATAAGGTAGAACAAAAAGAAACACTTTGGCAATTGAAGTTGTGTGCCGACTGTTCACCTGGGTTAAATGGCACCATAAATATTACATTTTTAATAGATAGGCGATTAAAGATCCAAGATTTTACATTCTAATTAGCAAAATTATTTTAGTGGTGTTTGACATATTGCCTTTAATATATTTTTTTAATTAATTGTTAATTGATGTAATGATATGATTGGTTTATTTTGTATACATGTAAATTGATTATGTTATGTGGTTATTCTGAAGAAGTCCTTTTTGGATGAAAGCAAAGATTAAACTTCATACACCCTGAAAAGTTTGTTGTTTCCACCATTTGCTTATTTTCCTCCTCCATGTTCAATGAAATTATAGTGTTATATAGGGCTTATTATCAGGAAATGCCTTATTTACCCCCCCCCCATACTACAATATATTTTTATTTATTTATTCATGTACAAAAATTGACATTTATTCATGTACACAAATCAAAATTTATTCATGTACAAAAATCAACATTTATTCAGATTTCCTCCATTCCATTTTATTGTAGTCATTAATTTCTTCATGTCTTTAGCTGAATCCCAGACTAGCAGACCTGTTTCGCCACCTCACAAAACAAGTTTCAGCATTACATTGATCCACTTCTTTATAACTGTTTCAGTTTCAAGAATGTAAATGCTTGAAACATGTTCAATCTTATCTCTCTTGCTCCTACTAATGATTAGAGGTGGGGTTTTCTTTCCATCTAAATGATTTGCAAAAAATAGGACGGATCAATTGTTGTTTGAGATCCTTGGCCCATAAACACTGCAGTTTCATTCATAGCAATCATGTTGGAGTTTGGTGCATTAAAAAAAAAGCGCCATCAAAAGGACTGCACATTTAATAACTTCAGTATCTTCCAGATTGAATAGTGTTGTTGATCTTCTTAGAGACAGTTCATATCGCTGAAGGAAGCCATCCAGCCAATGTTGTGATGCTTTGAATTCTTCTGGGGATATGTCTAACTGTGGTGTCATTGCAAGGGCAAATGCTTGAATATCAGCCCTGCGCACAACCAAATACTTTGCTCTCCTGTTAGCAATCCACTCACAGATGATGTCTTCCAGGTCAGGAAATAATGGTTGCCAACCTGATCTACACTTGCACTTCTTAGTATTTCCTTCATCGGCCTGTTGACTGAGGTTATTGTATGCTGCACCATGTCTTTGCAGAAAGCCATCAGATTCTTTCCCCAGGAGTCCTCCATGATTCCTTTCTTGTACTCGATGGAATAGCTCTTTCATTTTGCACTTGTCTGGGGAGGTTAATTGAAGACTTACGAGACAGGAGTGGTAACACAAAACGGTGTCAGTTAAGAAGACACAACCACAGCCATTCATTATCAAGTGCACACATTTTACATGTGTTGTCTGTACTTTGACCAAACAAAGTACACTTGCCAGTGTTTATAGGCCAAGGACTTCAACTGTCAAGTGTGAGTGAGGATTAGGGTTACAGTAAAAATCGTGGAGGATTCCCAGGGAAAGAATCTTATGACTTTCTGCAAAGAGAAGAAGTTGGGTATCCAAATGGCCTGAAAATGGTGAGCAGAGCATGATAACCTCAGTCAACAGGTGTTAGTAATATTATTTTATAATTCAACATGTCCGTCATGTTTTGTTAATGATCATAACTGGGGTTTATTTTTGGAGTAGAGCTTATATGACCACCCTGGAAAACCATGCTAGACCTTATTCTCTGCTTAGGTCTTATTTATGGAGAAATACAGTATCTAGATAAATCTTTGTCTGTATTGTACAACTACCTACACATAGTAAGTACACCTTCTGTATTCTTATTAATGGAAAAATGCATATGTATGTTTAACTGAAAGCTATTTGTTTTTATTCCATCAGCAAATATCAATTTTTAATATACCAAAAATGTTCATATTCAAAGTCTCAAAGAATGTAAAAAACAACAAACAGAACCTCAAAAAATACACTCCAAGCCACCCAGGAGAAAATATATTAGTTATTATGTAAATTGCTTTTTTCTTAATAATAAAGACTCCATCAGAACAATTAAAAACCCATATGTCATATACACATTCAACAAAATAAAAAAAAAATTACATGATAAAACTTCCAATGAAATTCAACAAACCCCTTTACATTTGTCCTTCAAAACACTCATGACTAAAGGATTCTCATTTAAACCAGGGACTTTAACAGAATAAAACTTAATTTGTGAATGCAATTCCCACATAGCAAAAGAAAAATGTTTCCAAACACAACACCTTTCATCTTGAATAATGTGTTCCAAAGCAAAAAAGAAAAATATTAAAATCTTCACATCAAACTATGTTTTGCTAATCCATTAGTAATATCCTTTTTCTTCACTGCAGATACATGTTGATAACTATGTTTCCTTAATGTATTATTTGTTTCACCTATATAATAAGGGCATGATAGACATGTCGCTATATAAACCACACAAGGGGAATTACAAGTATAAAACCCTCTGCAAATAAAAAAAAGATATAATTACTTGTTAAATATACAAAAGTGTCAGTATTGATAAACATACATTGTTTACAAGCTTCACATCAGAACATCTCACAGTTTTGATATTTCAGCTTCCAATTAATGTTTCGAATTCATCCCTTTGCTGACCACAAACCTTGGATGCTGTCCTATTTTATCCAACACATTATCAGTATGTTTAAGTAATTCCTAGTACTTAATAATAATAAGTTGAAGTCCTAAAATATCCAATGAAACAAGTAGACTTACAGATTTACAAACATCATTCTGATTTTGAACAGCCCTGGTATTCTTAACCAGTGGTTTTAAAAGAATCAGAGCAAAAACATAATTTCTCTTACATATAACCTCTTTAATAACATCCTCTGCAAGGACCATTGGATAATGTCTACTTAAAAACATTTTTCTATAAATAAATCATCCTCAGAAACCAAATGTGAAAGGCACACAAACTGACATTTAACTGTATTATGTTTAATCTTATTAGTATCTGCACTATTAAAATGTAAATAGGAGTTACTAAAATTGTAGATTCAAAATTTTTATGTGCTACATTCTTGTAAATTGTAACATCCAAAAAATTTGATAACCAAAGGTGTGTGTGTGTGTGTGTGTGTGTGGGGGGGGGGGGGTCATCTTTATTTTTATGTAACTTAAATGTTCCGAAATTCAGAGGTATTTTAGGATCTTCTGTATGTAAAAATTAATACTAATCAATGGATTTAAAAAGCATTAATTGATAAATCATATAAAAACTCATCAATCTTCGTATAACCCAAAAATTTTCATTCCTGGATAACAGTAAAATTCAACATTGCATAACATACTTAACATCTTAAATAGAATATTGTTCAGCATCTATGATTACAACCCAGCCCCTTGTCACCTTTCATCAGTGTGACAGATGGAGCCATAGATAATTCCAAAAATAAGTTCTACTTATCATCAGTAAGGTTGTAACATGTTTTTTTGTATTTTCTATCCCAGGCAGCCCATATATCACTCTCACACAATTTGTAAACAATGTAAAAATTGGAAAAAGCAGAAAATGAATGCATGTCTATAAAAATAATTAGTATAAGCCAACATTAGTAATCAACTTTAATTTCCTTCCAAATAGCTTAATTAATAGAGTAATATCAGGCATGTGAGCTGGTAAAAAAGTAAAGCCATTATTAACCAATTTAAAATGTGTTTCAGTTAAGGAAATATTACTGTAATTAAATATTTCCACATTAAAGTCCAAAAATGTCCATTACAAGAAATACTAACCAACCTGTTGTTCCATAGTTCTGTAGAAACAGGACTACAATTGATATTCACCACTGTTTGTTCATATTCTTGTTTATTCAGCCAACATTTGAATTGTACTGTGATATATAAACTCATTGCTGATTCTGTTGTGCTATCCTCTCTAATTTTCTTAACATTGGTTCCGCTAAACAAAACTTCATCATTGTTAATAATTTCTTGAAAATTATCCAGTGTGTGTCAGGAAACCACTGCCTCTAAAGTTAGTCTGTCGACGAAACATGGGTTGCCTTGACCTCTGGCCATTCAAACTCTTACCCTTGGAAAGTGGGTAAGCTGACTTATTCTCATGTTATAACTTATCACAATCATGTTTTTTAAGTTTACACTGTTCATCCTCCAGAAGATGATGCTCCACATTCTTAAACAATTGATCATATTCTTCACTAGTGGTTGAAACAATAAATCATCCACAATCTGCTTTTTCATTTTAATTAACTGGTCATGTAACTCATCAACAACTTTCACATTATGCTTGATAAGAATTTCAAGACATTCTGTTCCCACTCAGTCAAAGAAAGCAGTTCCCCATTGGGGTATTTAGAAAATGAACCCTTTTGGAATAGTACACTGTTTTAAGTTCTCCTAATAAATTGTCAAGCTGAAGGGATTTATATTTGCACAATTTTACCTTAAGTTGAACAAGTTATTTTATAAGCAGTAACCCTTCAGAAAAGGAACAAACCTTATCAAATGAAAGCATAGTCTCAAACATAGAATTAAACACCTATACAGATGCCCTGTTCAGTGAAACACCAGGCTGAACAGATTCATGCTTCTTCAAAGAACAAACTGCATCAGTATATGCATATGAAGGTAACTATTGTTGTTTAAAGACAACATATTACCAGCATTCCTATCAACCTTAGTATTAATGGGTTGCATCACAGAATTAGATACCATATATTATGAAAAATTGCAATAATAAATCAGTCAATCTGATAGGGTGCCTGTGGTGGTGCAGTGGTTAGCATTGCTGCCTTACAGCAAGAGGTTCTGCGGTTTGATTCTCGGCTGGGGTGCCTTCTGTGTGGAGTCTGCATGTCCTCTCTGCAGTCGCATAGGTTTCCTCTGGGTGCTCCGGTTTCTTCCCCATTCCAAAGACATGCAGTAGGTGAATTGGACACACTAAATTGGCATAGGTGAGAGTGTATGCACAAGTGAGTGGTGAGAATGAACTACCACAGCAGGGCTAGCCAGCTAATGACGTAAACCTTGGCTTGAGATGATTGTCGCTGTGGAAGTCACACCCTGACCCCATGTGCAAAATGGGAAAAAGGGGTTGAGGATGGACTGATGAAATCAGTCAGTCTGACAGGTAAACCACTCAAACAAAAAACAACAGTGTATGGACCCTGTTCAGTACTTCCTCCATTGTCAATAACCCATCACAGGTTCAGGGTACAGGTCATTCTGTATTACTTTATTGCTTTTTCTATTTTTGTATACTGTGATTTGTTTTCTTTACACTGTGTTTTACTTGTATTCTGCTTTTAACTGCATATTAAAACTTGAAAAGAGACCACAGCTCTGTGTCTTGTGAGTCAGACAGAAATTTTCCCACCCTCCAACTCGGTTACTGTTGTGTTCTTAAACACCACTGTCTTTCTAGTTGCCTGGCTGTTTTGTTAATTTGACCATATATCTCATTTCCTCTCCGCTTTTACTGGTTGGTGTGAGTAAGCCTAAAATTATCATTTTGTGAAATCACTCCCCTTCAACTATTTAAATGTATTGGCCATCCTACTGTATTTCATAGTACCAGAATAAAAAAGTGACCACCCCTTTTCAATCTATCTTGCTATTTCAAAAATAGTGACTCTATACTAAAACTTAATGTTTTAGACAGGTAAAACTTAAGTTACCTGCTTTCACATCTAACTTCTCTAGTGCACACTGCAGTGTTTAGGATAAACCATTTTTTTCATTTTACCTTTAAGCATCTATTGCAAGACCACCAGTTATTGAAGAGCCCACATTCTGCCTCTCAGTAGTCATCTTGGGATTAGTGCTTCTGTTTTCTCCAATTGAAAGAAGGAGTGCAGTTACATTATTTCCTGGAGACTGCTGATCACCTGAAAGCTTAATAATTGTTTTATATGTGACAACTTGGAATCTGTGCTTATATTCTGATCCTGGTGAGAGTAGGAGCAGAGTACATTGATTCCTGACTCTTTCTAGTTGGAAAGTGAGTGTCTGTGCTTAAAGTACCTGATTGGTCTTGTTGTTATTCGAGGCATCTACCAGAAAATAGCTATAAGCCTGCAAACCCTTGCATCATCTGGGACAAGACTGTGGATCACCAAACAGGCTGTGGCCTGCTTCTCTTCTTGGGATTGATGCTAACATTTTGCTTCTGGTGAGAGAAGAAGGAAAGGAGTATTGTATTCCAACAGAGTGAAGCTGTGCTGAGACCAGCATTAGTAGTAGCCAGGCTGTAGCCATTCATGCGACTCCCCTCTTTTTATCATTCTTGACAAGCTAATTCTTTATTTTCAATAAGTACTGCTTGATTTCTTCCTTACTTCAGAATATCTGCCTAAATATTTCATCTTTAAATTTTCAGGGTCTATGTATTAGTTTCCCCTCAAGTGTTTGACAGTGCTCTGTACAGACTCAGACAATTTGAGTGACATTTTACCTGTAAAAGGCTTCAGTACTTAATATATTGAGCTCATAGCCAGGCATGTCTAAAGGTCAACAACAGAGACCTCTGAGTCAGAAACGCAAACAACCACCACATCCCAGCATCACCATGAGACACATAGCTCACATAAACAGTGTGTCACTTAACCAAAGCCCATAAGGCAAAACAACTTACCCAATACACTAGCCATAGGTGACTCAATAGTAAGGCACATTGATGTTCCACTCACTAGGTTGAATAAGGAGAAAGTTACTTTTAGTTGCCTGTTGGGTGCCAGGATCCACCACATAATACATGCACTTAGGTCACGCCACAACAGGTGCAAATATGACTCTGTCATTGTCCATGTTGGTGTAAATGACCTGAGATGTATCTCCCTGGACTACATGAAAAGAGACATAGAGGTGCTCTCGGATCTTGTAGCCCAGGCAGTTATGACCCTAGCTCTGAGCAGCATCTTACCATCACACAGAATGATACCACAGTACAAGCAGAAAATGATTGACTTCAACAATTGGCTAAGTTTCTGGTGTCATTCTAAGGTGATCTAGTATCTGTCTGCCTGGGATAATATGATCGACAGACCTCAATGGTTCACCAGAGATGGCCTGCACCTGTCACCCCAGGGATTCCAGATACTGGCCAAGGCACTTGCGACTCCTATAGTGCCTTTTTAGGCAAAGAAGACAAAATTACCACCATAACAGCTACGAGCAAACAAAATCTGAGGGTTACTCAATGCTAGAGGTCTAAATCTCAAAATTCACTCCCTCGAAGCACTCCTTAAAATAGAGAACATCAACATCTGTGCAGTGACCGAGACCTGGTTCAAGGCTCCAGAGAGCACCCCAGCACTACCAGGCTATAATTCATACCACATCTTTTGGCCCCTAAACCTGGACTGAAGCACTAAAGTCGGTGTTGTCTCCATATTCATACAGGATATGCACACCTCCAGACTAGTAGCCCAACATAACACATCAGAGATACTTCAGGTACAACTAACATTGGGTAAAACTGCAATCCAAGTTGTAGCCTTTATAGCTTCCCCACCATGTCCCAAGACTCCAACTCCACATTCCTAAACACATTGGAAAATATTAGGGTACAACTCAATACCCTTATATTTGGAGATTTTAACTATCCCTCCATTAACTTGGAAAATTACTCATGTACCAACACATTTGCTCAACGTTTTCTGGAATTCATTAATTCCAGTGCCCTGGACCAACTCATTCTTACCCTCACCAGGGGTAAAAACATTCTTGACCTGGTCATTACTAACATGGGCGACCATTGCTCTACACCAGTAATCAACTCCTCTCTGGTCAGATCTGACCACAAGCTAATCACCATGGATATCCACATTCCACCCTCACCCCCCTAAAGGAAACCACTGTAAAAAAACTTCTCCAAAGCCAATTTTGGACTTCTAAAAACAGAGGTGGCTACCTTCATGACACCCATGCAAATGGAAAATAGGTGCATGACTGAATCATACACCAATGCACTTTATGAGCACATACACAAGTGCATGGAATGGGCCATAGCAAAAAGAACCAAGATGCTCTCCTCCTAAAAAAGGAAGCCAATCTGATGGTCCCCCACCATAAACAAACTCTACAATAGAAGGAAAAAACTGTTGCAGAAAAGGGTGAAGTCCCAAGACTGGAAAAACTCCCTTGTCAATCTCAGCAAAAAACTGTGATCCATCATCAAATCCTCTAAAGCTAACTACGAAAACAAAATTGCTTCAGATTCTAAAGACAACCACAAGGCATTCTATAGTTATGTCAAGAATCTACATGGCAATACTCAGATCTGCTCTGAGTTACAGCACAATGGCAATACATATACAGAACCAACTGATATTGCCAACATGTTGGCTGACAGGTTCAGTGCAAACTTTACCCCCCTTTCACCCCCTAAAAAGCCTATCACAATACCTGAGGAATGCCAAGTCCCTATTATCAAAGCAACACAGGTAAAAATCACACTGTCCAAAGCAAAGAATACCGCTTCCATGGGACCTGATAATATCCCTGGCTGTGTTCTACATGAATTACAAAGTGAACTGGCACCACACCTGAGTACCCTGTTCAATCACAACCTCATTTCAGGCTTTGTTCCTACTGAATGGCACACTGCAATGGTCATCCCACTCCACAAAGGGGGAATGACTGCAGACCCTGGGAACTACCGCTCCATTAGCCTGATGAGTCTGGTATGTAAGGCTATGGAGCGCATCATCATGGACCTTATAAATAAGGACATAGGGAATCTCCAGACTCTGGACCCCATGCAGTTTGGGTTTGTGAAAGGTAGAGCATGCTTGCTCAACCTGATAAACTTCTTTGAGTTTGTCACTAGAGCTGTGGATGAGGGCAAGGTAGTTCACACAGTCTACCTAAATCTCGCCAAGGCCTTCAACACCATCCCTCACTCAGGAATCATAGCTAGACTCACTAAACTAGGGATAAATCCTTATGTCATAAGATGGTCTGCCAAATGGCTCACTGATAGAACCTACACTGTGAAAGTACTGGACTCCAAATCTGGCTGCCGACCACTTACAAGTGGTATCTCACAGGGGTCAGTCCTAGGTCCTCTCCTGTTTGGCATCTACTTCTCTGAAGGTCAAGCCAACACAAAGGGACTCTGGCTGACCAAGCTCGCAGATGATTGAAAACTGGGAGCCATTATTGACTCTCAAACTGATGTAGGCATTCTACAAAAAGGCCTCACTGACACCAGTGACTGGTGCCAGAACCATGACCTTAAGCTCAATGCCAAAAAGTGCATTGTCATTCTCTTTGGGAAAATTCAGTGCCCATGAACCACCACATAGGCGGTAGTCCACTAAACACTGAATGTGTGGTAAGAGGCCTGAGGACACAGGTTGACAGCAAACACTCCTTTGATAACCACATTGCTACTGTAGTCAGAAAGTCCTTCCATGTGGCTCATCTCATTACAAAAGGTTTCTCATCCAGGAAGAAAGAAGTCATAATCCCTTTTTACTCATGCCTCATTAGACCTATTATAAAATATGCCTCATTTGGTATGTACCTCACTAGACACCTACAACAACTGGAAAGCCCACAAAAATACCTCACCAAGAGGATCCTAGGCCTTAGACACATGCCCTATATGGACAGACTCAAAAAATTCCAGCTATACTCTGTCTCTTATCGCCTACTTAGAGGTGATCTCTGCTTGACCTACAAAGCCATGTTTGACCCAGAGCTGCTAGATATGCTACGCCTAAAGAAATGTCAATCCTTCCATGCCACATGTTCCAAGGACCTAAACCTCATTACCACAATAAACAGAACATGGTGAAGGGACAGGTTCCTAACCCAGAGACTTACCATACTCTGGAACAAACTTCCCAGTCACATCAAATAGAGCACTTCACTGGCCCTCTTTAAGATAAATCTTGATGAGTGGATGGCCAATAGTAAGTTCACCCCGGGGATCATTTTAGCGGCCTTGCTTGACAGGGGCACTGGGAACTAACTTTGGGTGGCATGATGCCAGGGAATCTTCTTGGGCTAGACTTACATAGGCTCCAGGACCGTTAGCCCAGCACACATCTATGGACCTATGAACCTATATACCTGAAATGACATGGAACTCAAAACACCAAAAATGTTCATGTTTAAAGTACCAAAGAACATAAAAACAACACACACAACCTCAAAAACAAAATGCTCAAAAAACTGCTCTAAGCCATCCAGGAATACATTTTATTAGTTATTAGGTTAAGAGCTTTCATCGTAGTAATAAAAACTTCATCAGAACAAGTAAAACCCAAAAAAACCTATATATTATATACACAGTAAAAAAAAAATCACATGATAAAAATATCCAATGGAATTCAACAAATCCTATTACCTTTGTCCTTCAAAACATTCATGTGTAGTTGGATATTTTTATCATGGGATAAAATACATCAACATACACTTGCCCATTGATATACAGTACAGAGATTTATGACTGGGTCTCCAATCACAAAATGTCATCACATTAAATAGCTTTGCTCCTCCAAGAACCAAATGAGTCAAATCCAAAACTGCCCCATGGCTTTCCAAAGATACCATAACTCTTATCCACACCCATGAAAAAACTTGGAAACTCCACTTCTTCTTCTGGCTTTTCCCAGTTAGGGGCCGCCACAGCAGATCACCTGTCTGCTCATGATTGGCAGTGGAATTTTACAGTGTCGAGTTGCCAGTCTGGCACCCAACCTTCCACAGAAGGCACACACATGCACGCACTCACACCTAGGGCCAATTTAGAGTGTCCAATCCACCTACGGCATGTCTTTGGGAGGAAACCGAATCAACCGGAGGAATCCCATGCAACCACAGGGAGGACATTCAGACTCCGCACAGAAGGCACCCCAGCTGAGACTCAAACCAGAGAACTTCTTACTGTGAGGTGGCAATGCTAACCGCTGCAACACCATGGCCGCCCAAAGCTTGGAAACTCCACCATAAACAAAAAACACTAAACTTTCTAACCAATTACAAACAACTTTGAAATTTAGTTAAAAAAGATATTGCCTGAGACTGCAAATCCTATTACACTAAACTACAAAATAATCACAAATCTAACCCCAAAAAATTTTGGAGTAGTATCATTAGCCTCCTTAACCCTGGCAGAAAAGACAATCGTTGTCCTGATCCTAATGCTCCAGACCATACCATAGCCACCAAATTTAACTCATTCTTCATTGATTCAATAGCTAAGTTGACCACATCCTTCCCTAAAAACTTTTCAACTCCATCTATATCTCCCTCCTCTAACTCCTCTTCCTCTGCCACCACCGCTATCCATCCCCCTCCTTTCTCTCTAAAACCCATCCCTGTTAACACTATAAAAAACTTCTTAGTAAATTAAAACCATGCTCTAATGCCCCTGACAACTTACCTTCCCACTTTCTCAAGTCAGCTGCTGAGGGAATAGCCCTTCCCATCTGTATACTAATTAACCAGTCTATCCAAGAATTTTATGTACCCCTCCTCTGGAAAAAAGCCTTCATCATCCCCTTACAGAAAGGAGGCAACAACACTGACATCTCTAGCTTTTGTCCAATAGCCATACTGTTCCCTATCTCTAAAATACTTGAAAAGCGCATTCATTTACACCTCTTACCCTACCTTTTAGACAATCACCTCCTTACACCTACACAACATGGTTTTAGACCTAACCATAGCACCACCAATGCCCTCCTATCATTCCTTGAGAACATCAACCACACCCGTGACTCAGGAAACACTGTATCTTCCCTTTTCTTAGACTTATCCAAGGCTTTCAACACCATATCCCATACCCTTCTACTGTCTAAGCTCTCTCATTTCAATATTTCCTCCACAACTCTCAATTGGTTTTCCAGTTACCTCTCAAATAGGCAACAGGTCATTAAATGGAATAACTGTACCTCCCTCTACCAAGACACCCCCACCGGTGTTTCCCAAGGCTCCATACTTGGCCCTTTACTATTCAATATCTTCATAAATGACTTCCATCTTTGCATCCCAAATGCTAAACTTGTCCAATACACTGATAACTCTACTATTATCTGCTCTTCAAATCTCTTCCCTCACTCTTAAAAAAAAGTCAAGCCACCTTTAACAACACTGAGGATTGGATGCTAAACAATCATCTAGCTCTCAATGCATCCAAAACCAAAATCATGCGATTCATCCCAACTAAAAACACCAAAATAGATAAAAACTCCTCCTTTATAATGAAGCATAATAAGACTCAGATTGAAATAGTCCCCCATACTAAGCTTCTAGGAGTCGAGACCTGCAGTGGTGGTGCTGCAGTAGCATTGTCGCCTCACAGTAAGACGCTGTCCGGTTCGATTCTCAGCTAGAGCGTCTTCTGCGTAAAGACATGCGTGAATGGGCGTACCTTCGTTGAAGGTTGTGTGCCAGGGCTGGTAACCTGGCACATAAAAATCAACTACCAATCATTAGCGGATTGGAGTTCCGCTGTGGTGACCCCTAACTGGGAAAAGCCAAAAGACACAAACAAACTAAGCTTCTTGGAGTCCTTACTGATGAACAACTAAAGTCTGACATTCACCTTCAGACTAACATTAAGAAAACTCACCAGAAACTTGGCATGCTTTACCTCCACAATCACTATCTAACCTCCTCTACAAAGCGTACCCTCTCTACCACTTACCTCCTCCCCTCTCTCATGTATGGAGCTCCTATCCTTACCGACATACAAGCCACCCTCAAATCTACACTGTCATCCTGCTACAATAAAATCTCAATGTTTGCTACAAGTGCCAAATCTTCCTCTCACCACTATTACTCCTTACACTCCCTAAACTGGCTAGAGCTTCCCAACTTCCTCTCTTACATTCAACTCTCCACTATCCATAAACTCATCTTCAAACATTCTCAATGCCATCTCTCTCCTCCATCCTTACCATACACATTCCAGACCGATCACTCAGGTCTAACAATCAGAACCTACTTGAAGTGTACAAGCCATTGCGCACTCCAGGCCAGTCGCTCCTATCTTTTTCCTTTGCATGGAAATGGAACTCCCTTCCTCCTCATATTCGAACTGCCCAGAACCTCTCAACGTTTAAGACCTTACTCCACTCTAATCTCTCTTCTAAATGGGAGTACTCCTGCTCCCACCCCACCTAACTTTTATACCATACTTGCATTGCCATAGTAACATGCCAAAACTATAGGCTATCTCCCACACAGTAATCCAATTCCTTAACAGACCATACACCTGCAACCTTGATATGCCACACAGTCCTATTATGACACACCACACAGTCCTGTTATTTTCTGTCTAGTATAATTGTCTGCGATAACTTCTGCTCATAGGTTCATAGGTTCATAGGTACGTACTAGACTTTTGGCACAAAGGCCTAAGTAAGCCTAGCCAACAAGATTCCCTGGCTTACGCCACCCAAGAAAGTTATTTTCATGTTCCCCTGTTGAGCAGAGCCATAGAAGTGATCCCTGGGGTGTATTTCCTATTTCCCATCCACTTATCAAGATTTTTCTTGAAGAGTGCTAATGAGGAACTTTGCTTTATATTTACCCTGTATTAATATTGTTCTGATCTATAATGCTATTATTTCTGTATGTTTTAATGACTTGTGGTCAGTATTGTGGGAGTTGACCACAAATGAGTTGCTGACTTGTCAGGGAACCCAAGTAATAGTTTGGGATTTTGCTTTGTTACTCTTGCAAACTGCTAGGACAGGAGGGAATAAGCATTATTAATTATCTGCTATGTTACAACAGGAAAATATGTACACAAGTAATATGGATTTTGTTTTGTTAGTTTTACAAACTACTAGAAGTGAAACTATCATGCAGCTGTACTCTACACAGGTTACAAAAAAAAAAGTTGGAAGAAGTAATGGCCCCAACTCCAGTCCCAGTCATAGCCAAGTTTTTATGTATTCAATGTGTATTGAAGACATTTATCTTTCAAAAATGAAGACAGAGAGGTCAATTTCTAGATTCTATGATAAGTGTACATAATAAATGGCTACAATGAGGCACCAACCTTAATTATTCATAATGCATGAGGAGTTTTAGGTCTGTTAATGTACTGTAATACCAGTTAAAAGAAAAAGAGGTGTGACATGATGAAGGGTCTAATGGCTTTTAAAATTGTTGACTGATTAGTGCTTCACTTCACTTCTGGCTGCTATTTCTGTGGCAATAATAGAAATGCATGTCTCTGGTGACACAGTGTTGTGTGGGAGTGCAATCTCAAACTAGAGAACAAGGATCATATATAGGTTCATAGGTTCATAGGTGTGTACTAGGCTTATGGCCCTGGAGCCTTTACAAACCTAGTCCATAGAAGTGCCCTGGCACTGTGCCGCCCAAAGTTAGTTTCCAGTGCCTCTACCAAGTAGAGCCACTGGAGTGATCCCTGGGGTGAACTTTCTATTATCCATCCACTCATCAATATTTCTGATGAAGAGGGATAGCGAGGTGCTCTGCTTGGCATGTATGGGAAGTCTATTCCAGAGCATGGGCAGTCTCTGGGTGAGGAACCTGTCCCTCCAGTATGTTCTGTTGGGATTTCTTTAGATGAAGCATTTCTAACAGAGCTGAGTCAGACATGACTTTGTAAGTCAAGAAGAGATCACTTCTAAGCAGGCATATGAGACAGAGAATAGCTGGCGTCTTTTGAGTCTGTCTGTGTAGGACATGTGTTTAATGCCTAAGATCTTCTTCATGAGTACTTCTGTGGCCTCTCCAGTTGTTGCAGGTGTTTACTGAGGTACATGCCAAATGGGGCAGTATACTCAATGATTGGTCTAATGAAGGAAGAGTAGAGAGAGACAATGACCTATTTCTTCCTGGATGCAAAACCCTTGGTAATGAGATGTGCCACATAGAAGGACTTTCTGACCACAGTGGCAATGTGGTGGTCGAAGAAGATGTTGCTGTCAACCTGCATCCCCAGATCTCTCATAATGCCTTCAGTGTTCAGTGGGCTCCCATCGATGTGGTAATTAGTGGGAACTGAGTTTTTACCAAAGGGGATGACAACACATTTTTTGGCATTAAGCTTAAGGCCATGGTTTCAACCCCAGTCATTGGTCTCAGTGAGACCTTTCTGTAGGATGTTTGCATCACTTGGGGAGTTAATAATGATTTGCAGCTTGCAGTCATCTGTGAACTTGGTCAGCCAGAGCCCCTTTGTGTTGGCCTGGACTTCTGAGAAGTAGATGCTGAACAGGATATCACTTGCTCAAGTTTTTATATCACATTCTTGAGCCAAACTAATGTTTTCTTGGTGCTGCAGTTTTCCTGCTTTAAAGGTTGATTTTGCACATTTAACAAGACCAAATGACATTCTTATATCATCTGAAAAAAGTTTTGACTACTTGTAGTTGTGCTTTCAGTTCCTCATCTGATGAGCTCTACAGTTTTGAAATCATTGACAAAGATGTGGTCTTCCAGATAAATGTTAAGAAATCCTCCTTGAGTGCACCACTGTGGGTGATGCTTTTAGACTGCTTTCTAGACACACCTCTTCAAAGGCATTCTAGCAGAGGAAAAGGAGAATTTGCATCTGAAAACGTTCCTGTTGTTCTCTAATCAGTGTGAGACTTCAAGCAGAGAATATCTCAGATTCTAGTTTTTTTTTTTAAAGTGGAACCGATATTCTTATCCTGTGGGATTTTAAGATTCCATTTCTGGGCTTTATCAAGAAAGAACTGCATTGGTTGGGGCAATAAGATACCTCAGTTTTTGCTTGGGAAGTACCATCTATGGGGTTAAAGGTACGAGGCCGGTCTGATGGTTGAGACAGACCAAAGGACATAAATGTGAAAGACATGTTAGCTGTAATCCATGTTATAGAATCTCTTCATGACATTGCCCTCGAGACCATTTCAGGTGATTACAGACAATATCACAGTGAAGTGGTACATAAACAGCGGGGCGTCAGGTCTTACCCTTTGTGCAGGCTGGCTATGATGACTGTGGAGTTATGCTCTGCAGCATCTTACATTCTGTCAGAGAAAATGTAATGGTAGACAGTCTGAGCAAGATTAAGACAGACCCTCTCAAATGTAAATAGAACAGGGGGTGGGGGTCTTCCAGGAATGGATACAGTTGTGGGAACAGTTAAGATAGATTTGATTGCCTTCTTTCAAAACAGACATCTAAGTAAATTCTGCATGAGGACTTCTTGCAGGCAAGCTTAGAAAATACTAAAAGAAAAATCTAGACAAGCTAGAGTTTGTACTGTGTGATTCCTTAAACCTTTTGTATTAGTGACACATGTAGTATATGCAAATGACCCTTTAAGGAAATTAGGTGTTTTAGCTATATAGCAGTTCTGAATGCCCATGTTTTCTTTTTAAGTCTGTTATGTTATGTAAAAACATCCAGTTATTTTGGTAACCAACCAGTAGATGGCGTATTACTGATAACCAATATGTGAAAAGGAAATGACATCATTAGATTGTTCATCAGCTGACAATTTGAAATTATATAAGGAAATTACATCATTGCTGCTGTTTGTCTGAAGAAGTTTGACATAGATCAAATGAAAAGCGCTTTGCAGTTTATTTGATTTGAGCTTTTGTCTTCAATAAAATATCTTTTTGGCTTCTGCATCATGGTTTGGTGGCTACTCCTGGATATTTTCTTCAGTTTGTTATCGTTTATTTTCCTAAGTCTGTTATGGACAAATTCAGGTCAATAAAGCTAAACTCCACTAGCTGTAGCCATGCATGTTTTAGCCTTTTTATTGCTTAATCAGTACAGCAGAAGTAGACTGTTTGGCTGACCTTTAGAAACACAGGGTTGTCATACCCAAATGATGTCCATAACCATTAGGGTGTCTGCAAAATATCCCAACTAACAAACTGAAACAATGAGTAAAAAGGTCTCACAGAATCAATAAAAATTAAAATAAAAATCTAGTCAAGCTAGAGTTTCCACTGTGTGATTCCCTAAACCTCTTGTATTAGAGGCACAAAGGGTCATTTACATATATCCCATTTGCCTCTAATACAAGAGTTTTTAGGAATCACAGAGTGGAAACTCTAGGTTGGCTAGATTTTTCTTTAGTTTTTACTTATTGGTTTATCTGTGTGATCTTTTAACCCAAGCCTAGAAAATAGATGCATTTTCATTCCTGTGGTCAGGAATGTTCCCACATAAATTTCCACCCTGCGTTTTCATTGCTGTGGTCAGGAATGTTCCCACATGCATCTCCACCCTTTCTCTGCTATCCAGGGACATTCTGAAGATTCAGAAAGACTCTCCAGTAATGATTGTGATGACTCCCTTCTGGTCCAGGCAACATTGCCTCTCCCTTATTATAAAATGAGCCAGGGGCAATTACCACAAGCTTCCTCACAGATTGGGTCTATTCACACAACATGAGGGGAGTTTGATACACCCCAGTCTCAAACAACTTCAACTGACTCCTTGGATGATTCAAGTCATTTTTTTCATGAGGATATTCATCAGGAACTAAAGAAGCAAGAAACCCTGCTACTATGGGATGATCTTATATTAAGCAGTGGATAAGATTTTCCAGTTGGTGTCGCTCCTATAACGAGGGTCCTATATAAGATTGGTACCACTGGTTCTTAAACATTTGTGTGTTATACTAGGACCTGTTTACACTTTTGACAAGGGATACTTAGCCATTTCGACATGCCTGCCCATGGATCATCCTCTTCACTTCAGACTTTGTTCAAACTGTTCTATAAAGAGTTTTTTCCATTAATACATAAGCTCACCTGTTATTCAGGTCGTGACATTTAATGCAAATTTTTAATTTTTGCTGGGATATTTATTTATGTCTTCATTTGAACCATCTATCTATTCTGCCTGCTTTGGTAGACTAACTGGTTTACTGCTCTGACATTTGCAAGAGAGTATCAGGGTTGTAACTATTCATGGTAGGTTAACCCTTTTGCTTTTCAGTACTTACAGGCTTTTCTGTAAAAAAAATCCTCCATATATGCCTTTCCTGCTTTCAAAGTGACCTTGAATCTAAACATCTATCTGCCTTGTTTCTTTCAGAATTTGAATAATAAGAATATATTCCATATAGTCTGTTTATGCTTTTGTAACTCTAATATTATCTTGTTAGTTCTGTCCTGTAGGAAAGCTGTACAGCTGTGAAATTCTTAGTATGGGACAAGAAAAGGACAACCTTTGACAATTCAGGCAATTCCAGCTGGTTGTGACTTACTATATGTTTTCTTGTTATTCCCACGATGCTTAAACATTTCTAGGCAGTGTTAAGGCACATTCTAATAGAGCAACAACAACCACAGATCCAGAAATAATCCAAAAAAACAAATAGACTACTGCCAACAGTTCTACAAGATATAAATAAATAAATTACATACAAATAAACTTCAAACAATTTGGTAATTGAATTAAATATTTCCAATTAACTTCTAAATTCAATCCATAAAGAGCAAGAGTATTATATTTTAAAATATAAACTGATTCCTTAAACAGCAGTTTTTGTTTTATTAAAGTGTCATCACCTAATTTAATAAAAACCTTTTATAAAATGTTTGCTTGTAAAAATTTAGGATCACAGTCATGACATTCTTTAAAATGACTAGCTACAGAACTCTCCATTTTCTGTTTCTTTATATCACGTACATGTTCTTCTAGCCATGTTCGAAACATTCTCCTACTTTCACCAATATATACTAAGTTACAAGGACAGTGAAGAGCATAGATAATACCTTCAGTTATATATGAGTAAAAAATCCCTGGTCGAAAGCTAATATTATTTATATTATTAAAACCACAAACTACATATTCACAAATATTGCACAAGATACAGTCCCAAAACTCTTTAAATTACTGCTTAACTTCACTACAGGTGCAACAAAATATGAATTCAATAACCTATCAGCAATACTAAGACCCTTTTTATAAGATGCAACAGGGTTTTTATGTAAAATTTTACCCAAATTAGGTTCCTTAATCAAAAATTTCCAAAAATATTTAATCTGTTCAAATATTTTATCACTCAGAACATTATGAGTCATGACATAATATATTTTATCAGAAACATCTATTTTCTTCTTACAAGATCTATTCATACAAATCAGATCAGAGGCATTTTTGTTAGCAAACACTTTTTCCAGAGCTTCATAAATAACATTAAAATCATAACCTCTCTCTAAACACATATGTGCAGTGCATATAATTTCCTTACCCAAATCATCATAAGTATTTCATATCCTAAATAGATGCAAAAATTCCCCATAGGGTAAGGAATGAATTAAATGTACTGGATGACAACTAGTGGCATACAAACATTCTCCTACATCAGTAGATTTTCAATATACAGATGTAGAAATTTGTCCACTGTTAGCACCAGATAAAAATACATCCAAAAAACTAATTTCATTACCAAACTGAAGTCCATCAAATGATAAATTATAAACATTATTATGTAAATCTTTTAAAAAATCATGAATATTTTCAATACCATCCTGACAAATAAAATCAAATCATCTATGTATCTAAAGTAATGCAAAACATGTTTCCTATAAAATTCATGTTTATAAATATAATCTCTTCCAAATAATGCCATGAATAAATTAGCATATGCGGGGGCAAATGGTGACCCCATAGCAGTTCCTTGTAACTGGTGAAAGATTTCATTATTAAAGGAGAAATAATTATTAGTCAAACAAAATTCAACTAACTCCATAATATAATTAGACACAGGACTGTCCAGTAATATCAAGCACACTGCTTTTAAGCCATCTTTATGTCTAATGTTGGTGTATAAACTGGTTACATCAAAAGTTACCCAGTACATTCTAGAATTCCAATGAATAGAAGCTATTTTTTTGTAAAAAATCAAAGGTATCATTAATATATGAATTTAATTTTTGTACATATAATTGTGTAAAACAACCCCTATATTATGGAGAAAATATTTGGTTGCAGCAACTATTGGTCTACCAGGAGAGTTGTGAAGATCTTTATGCACTTTTGGCAGACAATAAAATGTCACCATAGCACAACCTTCAGAAGTCAATTTTTTATTCACATCTTCCTTAGTAAGGTAACCAAGTCTAACACATTTATCTAACAATAATGAAAACTGTTCAATGGTGTTTTGATAAACATTAACATCCACCACCTTATAAACATCTGCATTTCACAAATATTGATAGCACATGCGCATATACTGAGAAAAAATGAGTATTACAATTTTATTCCCTTTGCCTGCCAGTTTTATAACCAGCTCCTTATTCTCAGACAATTCTTTAAATTCCATCCATTCTGCTTTATTCAAATTATAGCAACCATATAGATTATCATTATAAAACTGCTTCAATAATTGTTCTAACGAAAAACGTAACATAGCAGTGGCATTTTTTATATGCTCTTTACTATATGTTGGAATAAAAGTATTTCTATAGCTAATTTTAGAAGTTGCTATATTGCTATCTGTATTTAAGGGGAAGGTTTTTTGTATGTAATTTACTTCTTGAAGATTGTGATAGCCAAGGCACTAAGGTCTGGTTAATAAATCTTGTGGAACTGTTGCCAGCAGTCTTTTCATTTTTACATTCTAATAGAGCCTTGTTTTCTTTGATAGCACATTGGAAAGGGCTGGACTCTAGAAGTATTCTATATGCAACTACATGGTCCTCTGTACATACATATGTTTACAAAACATTACAAGCTGGATTTCTTTCCCAGGTCTAGGACTGTTTTTGATAGGACCATTCTCCAATGGCTTCTGGATTTGTATCCTTCCAGTGACTGGTGTCATAACCATGGCCTAAAGCTCAGCGCCAAAAAATGTGTCATCATTCCGTTTAGGAAAAATCCAGTTCCCATGAATTACCACATCGATGTTAGTCCACTGAACACAGAAGGTGTTATAAGAGCTCTGGGAACACATGTTGATAGCAACCTCTCTTTTGACAACCACATTGCCACTGTGGTCAGAAAGTCCTTCTATGTGGCACATCGCATTACTAAGGGTTTTGCATCCAGGAAGAAGGAGGTCATTGTCCCCCTCTACTCTTCCCTCATTAGGCCAGTCATCAAGTACAATGCCCCATTTGGCATGTACCTCACTAGACACCTGCAACAACTGGAGAGGCTGCAAAAGTACCTCACAAAGAGGATCCTAGGCCTTAAACACTTGTCCTATATGGACAGACTCAAAAAGCTCCAACATTTATCTGTCTCATATCGCCTAATTAGAGGCGATCTCTGCTTGACTTACAAAGCCATGTCTAACCCAGTTCTGCTAGAAATGCTACATCTAAAGAAACCCCAATCCTTCCATATCATACACTTCGGAGACCACAACCTCATTACCACAATCAACAGAACATGCTGGAGGGACAAGTTCATAACCCAGAGACTGCCCATGCTATAGAATAGACATATACATGTCAAGCAGAGCACCTCACTGGCCTTCTTCAAGAGAAATCTTGATGAGTGGACAGAAAAAAGAAAATTCATTCACCCCGGAGATTACTCCAGTGGCTCTACTCAACAGAGGCATTTTGAACTAAGGTCAGGTGGCATGATGCCAGGGTAATCCTATGGGCTAAGCTTGTAAAGGCTCCAGGGCCATTAGTCTAGTACACACCTATGAACATATGAACCTTCCCTCTCCATGCTGGATAAGCTTTGGAAATCAACCCAAACGGCCAAAGGCTACTGCAGCAGTGAGAAGGATGAACATAGCACAGTTGTGTAAGTCACACTTACCATAACAGCAGATATTCAAATTCCTCACTGCTGCAGTAGCTGCATCCACCCTTCATGACTCCCTTTCTGTGTATATATTTTTTTCTGGTTAGGATATCATTTTTTTCTATTATATGTTGTTTATTCTGGATTATTGGCAAGAAAGTCCTGAAGAAATCTTTAGTCACAAATTGGCTGTTAAATTAATATTCAGAGTAAAGTTTTGGAAGGGAGCAGTTGTTGTATCCTGGGCATGTATCCTTTATCATGCTAAACCAGTAGCTGGTATAGCAGTTTATCCTGTTATCTGGGTCAGCCTTACACTTCCTGTCTACTTGCTTGCCTATGGCCATTGCATCTTTCATTACCAGTTCCACCTTACTGTTATTGGGCTGCTAAGAGGGTATCACCAGGTACCAGGCCTACCCATGTTTGGAAGTTAAAGAGGACAATAATGATGATGACTTTATTTATTATGTCATCCTGTCTTTCTAAAGTGTACTTATTTGTGTTATGCTTATTTGCAGATGTGTTGCATGCCCCTTGTGGAACAGGCATAGTGGCTTCTTGTATATATACTTTTCACAAAATATGTATTGGACTCAGTGGTGTGTTCTACCAAGTAGTGCTGATTACATCACATGGACTCAGTGATGTGTTCCACCAAGTACTGCTGATTACATCACATGGACTCAATGATGTTTTCTACCAAGTAGTGCTGATTACATCACATTGACTCAGCAATGTGTTCTACCAAGCAGTGCTGATTACATCACATGGACTCAGTGATGTGTTCTACCAAGTAGTGCTGATTACATCACATGGACTCAGTGATGTGTTCTACCAAGTAGTGCTGATTACATCACATGGACTCAGTGATCTGTTCTATCAAGTATTGCTGATTACATCACATAGACCCAGTGATGTGTTCTATCAAGTAGTGCTGATTATATCACATGGACTCAGTGATGTGTTCTAGCAAGTAGTGCTGATTGCATCACATGGACTTAGTCATGTGTTCTACCAAGTAGTGCCAATTGTGTCACACACGTATACATGTCTTTATGGGGCATTTGAAGGTACCTGGCCTTTTGCTTATTTAAGCATTTTATGGGGGTTTATGCTTCACAATGTAGTCTATAACAAAAATTCTGGGTAAGGTACTAACTGTTATGCCATTGTTTTGTAATATAGTACATTTCTCCACAAGAAGGAAACAAATAATCTATTTACTCTGTCCAGGTAGTGAATTTAAAGTTTTCCTTCCTTCCATCCATTCATCCCTCCCCCTTACTTCTTCTCTTAGTTCAGCTCGCTAATGAACTTTAGAAAGTCTCCATGGATTTTGTCTCTACAGCCCTTTCAAGTGGCCCATTGTTTAGGCCTACAGCTATTACTGCAAAGAAACATTATCACAAAAACACCAAGTGAGTAGTTTGTACACTCTGCAAGTGTTTCCTTTTCCTCCTCATTTTCCTACTCTATCCTTTCTGTTTAGAGCGATTCATTCACTACTTTAAACATGATTGTCCTCCCATATAATGTCTGCCTGTCCTTTTGAACCTCTGGAGAGGTCATCCCCATGTTCTCTAATCTCTGGCCATACTTCTTCTTTTCCATAATACACTTTCACTAGGCGGTTTTCCTTTTGGAGACTTTTGATAGCCTCTTTTGCTCCCAGAGCTACATAATAAACTCACCATGCGAACTCCATGTCTGTTGTTCCGCCACACTCAAGTTCTTGTGTAACTGTCTCATACTACTTCATACTTCATTAGGTTTGATGGTAGATCCTTCTGACCATCAGTACATGATGGTTGTCCTAAAAATTGCTGGTTTCTAGGAAAGTGACAAGCTTTTCCCTCTGGAATTTTTTCCAGAAATTTCTATAATATTGCTCTTAAGCTAACTGACATGCAATTTATTGGATTTTCCAACTCATATCCTAGTATATGGTGCTGCACTTTCCATCTTTTAGTCCTTGGTTACCTATGCACTCTTAATAATCTGCTGAAGATCTCACAAGAACTCTACTATAGTCCTGGGGACATTGTGCCTTGTCCTCTCTTATCACAGTAACATCTCTTTCCACCCACTCCCTGTTCCTCTCCCATTGTCTCTTTGTTTCACTCTCCACTGTGACTTGGCTTCTTCCCAGCATGCACACTACTGCTTTTCCATTCTGAGGATTGAGGTGTAGGATTAATACAGTAACTATGGTAACTATGACTGTTTCCTGTCTTCTTTAATCTTCCTCCTATCCTTACTTAATCTGTTCAGGTCTAGTTCTTCCTTCTTCTTTACGAAAAAAGCATTTGTTTTCTCTCTCTCATCCAATCTCATGACTCCATTTCAGCTTGCAGCTATGTTTATGCTTACCTTACATTATTTATCACCTTTCTGCTTCCTTCATTTAAATTCTTTTTCTTCTTCTTATTATTATTATTATTATTACTATTATTATTTACTCTGATTCATTCATTTTAACATTTCCAACTCATCCAGCTCTTGTGGATTCTGTCCTTTGTCCTAATTACTTGTCCCATATTTTATGAAGCCAAGCTGGGCTTCCTTTCCTTTTTCCTTTATGCATCTTTTACAAACTCTTACAAACTCTTCTTTATATTTCTGAGTGCTCTATCCCTGACTCATTCCCATCTATCCCTGACTCATTTCCATAACATGTTCACCGCTTCATTTTGCTTGCAGACCCTTAACTTTTCTTTAATCATCTCTCCTAGATCGCTTAATTCATGCTTCTGAAGTCTTCCATCATTGTCTCTGCCTTTGGCATCTTAGTCTTCCTCTTATAAACAATGCAGTTGTGTGATCTCTGTTGGCAGATTGTGCCTTTACCCAGGGTCAGACTGAGACAAGAATTAGACTCTGGCACCACCAGAACCACTGGCCCATTTTCACTAATCTTCTACTATCTGATTGACCCTGCCAGCCTACAAGACCAGGATGTCAGAAAGATAATTTATAGGGTCTCTATTACCAGATCGAAAACCTGTTTCAGCAAACATCACAAGACCAACATGTATAACGTGAACTACGGTAATAGCGAACTTTCAAAACCGCGAAACACAAAATGTCTAAGTGTCATGGTTGGCCCATCTGCGATACAGCTCCATAAGGTAAGTGTGCAATAGTTAGGGACCTTAGGGTTAGGGTACAGGTAAGGTAAGTGCATAGATAGGTAATGTAGGTAAGGTTTAGTGTAGGGTTAGAAGTAGGGTTTTGTTAAGTGTATGTGTGTGGATTATTTGTTTTGTTTGTGTATATGTCTGTAGGGTAAGTGTGCGATAGTTATGGACCTTAGGGTTAGGGTGCAGGTTAAGGTAAGTGCATAGATAGTAATGTATGTAAGGTTTAGTGTAGGGTTAGAAGTAGGGTTTGGTTAGTGTATGTATGCCTTTTATTTATTATGATTGGGTATGTAGTATGTAGGGTGCGGTGGTGTTGGCCGACTATGACAGTTTGAGATTTGAAAATTCGTGGTTTAGGGGGTTCAGCGTATTTGCGGTTCGCGCTATACATGTCAGTCTTGTGGTGTTCACTGAAACAAGTTTTCAATCTGTTAATATAGACCCAATTGATATAGGAGACTGCACCAAGATTTAACACGTATCTGGTCAACCCTGCCAGGAAATAATGAAATACAGAAATTATCTGGTTGACCCTGCCAGGAAAATAAATAAATAAATATATATAGAAATTATCTGGATGACCCTGCCAGGAGAAAAAAATAACTGCAGAAAGTATTGGGTTGGCCCTGGCAGGGAAAACAAAAAACAGAAAGCATCTGGTTGAACATGCCAGGAAAAAATGCAGAAATGGTTGGCCCTAGCAGGAAAAAAAAAAAAAAGAGAGAACTTACCTTAAAGTTTAAACAGTACGCAGTTTGGATTGCTGATTTTCTCTTCTTTGGTCAGTTGTCACTTGTCTCTCCACTCTCTTGCTCTCTTCCTCACAACTAAGGCATGTGAAGAGAATGTGAGAGCAACAATAATAATCAGCAGTGCCTCACACATGTACTCAGATTATGTGACAGGCTGCTGACTTCACAGTCTGGTCAGCATCCTGTTTCCTAGGGTTAAAACCACAATGACTTCTGGGCATCTTCATTGATGCCTGCAGTCTTCCCAATCTGGACTGTTTTTAAAACAGTCCAGAGACAAAAATGATAGATTTTTTTATGCATACGGTTTTGAAGAGTACCATCCCACTGGCCCATTTTGGCACTGGCTCTTCTGGCAGTTACCAGAACTGTCAGATATCCAATCCACCCCTGCCTTCACCTGATATCAGAGTCCTTCATCTTCATTAAGACCATGCCCAGAATTATTTCCATTCTGCTACAGTCTCAGACCTTCTGACTGAACCTAAAATAGTCCGTAACCTCTAGCAATTCTCTGCTCCTCTACTTCTTCCACTCTGTTTGTCAGAGGTATAGACCACCCATAAGTGAAAATGTCTCACTTTTGTTATTCTACTCCTTTATTCTCTTCTCCAGTCTCTCTTCTTTCCATGTTGATATCCAGTGGGAAAAGCACATTGCCAGTCTATCAGCATTTCTCCTTCGTTTTACTACATTAATCAAAGGGAGCCTTTTCTTACGCACCGACTCTCACTACTTCCTTATCTCCTTCTTGAAATAGTAATTCTCCATTGCAGATGAACATTTAGTGAATTCATTTATGTAGATCACTAATATGCCTTCATTTCTACCATCTGTTTCATTTGTAAATGACCTGTAACCTGAGCCCTCCATGTGCTACGTTCTGCTATCACTGACTAGTGTGTTCTGTGATACTAGCAATGTCCACATCATCTTTTTACACAAGTATTCTTGCGTTGCATAGTTTTACTATCCAGATATGTTCAGAATAACTTTATTTCATACCGTGTTATATTCTATTATTGCCTTCTGTCACTGTTTAGTGGCTGAGTTGTTATCCTTCCCTTCTGCTTCTTTGGTACACTATTTCCCCTTTCTTTGCTTAAAGATATGACTGAGGTATCATAAACATTGAATACTTTTGTCCTTTCTGTCTTAAGATACAACTTGCCCTGGCACAGAGTTAGTCTCTGTGCCTAGTCCTTTTCCATTAAACTTCTATCCCCAAGTCCTCCCTCCTTTATCCACTGCCACAGGCAGTTATTATACTCCTTAATCCAGTTCGTTCCTAGAATGCTGACTGTTGCGGTTCATGTAACCCTTCTTAGAATGTCATGCACAATCCCCTCTACTGGCATCTCTCTACCAGCCCATGGTCTTGCTTGATACCATGCCATTTGTCTTCTGTGCAGGTCTTTCAGCCTACATACATCAGATCCTATGTCCAGTGCTTCTCTTTGGTCACCTCTTTCTGTCACGCCTTACTTAATCTATCTCACCTTATTTCCGCTTTCTCCATTTTCAATGGTATTAATTGGTTGGTTAGTCAATAACCAGATATCAAAAACCCATCACTTTCCCCACAATCTCTTCCTTCACCGTATAGTTGCCCATCTCACTTGCACTCTTTCTCAGTCCAGTTTTGCCCAGCCTTTGCCACTATCCTTTCTTGCTTCACTCCCTGTGATGCTCTAATCCCCTTTCATATCCTTTATGTACTCCTCATACAAAGCCTCCTTACTATTGTTCACTTCTAGGTCCACCTCACTCTAATAGCCTTCATCCTCCCATTTTCCTGCTGGTCCCTCCTGTCCTCTTTCTATCGAGCCACCCCCTCCTTTTCTCCTATAATGGTACACCTTTCTTGTTCTCCTCCTTAAGTGTCCTGCTATCCTGATTAGTGTGTGTTCTTCACTGCCTTTTCTATATTTTTTCCCTGACCCTTTTTTTGACTCTTCTTTTCTGTCTTATCCCATCTAACCTCAGTCTTTCACCCTCTACTAATTCTTCTCGTTTTCCTCTCTATATGCTTTGGCTCATGCCCTACCCCCAACTTTCTACCCCTATCATATTTACTCTTCTCACACTCCAGCTCCTATTCTATCATCCTGTGCTCTCTCACCTTCCATTTCAGTTTCTCTGTCTTCCTACATGCCTCATATCTGGGCCTGTTTTAGAGATCTTTCAGCGTCACCCCCAGAATAAACATGGCAAACTGTAGTCATCACTCATTCTTTTCTTTTCTCCAGCATGTTACATCTACGAATGATTTGCTTGCTGACACTGGCCTATTGGGTCACTGTATTATTGCCAATATTAGTAGGAGTATCAAATATGGCATCTTGGGTTATACTGCTAGTCACTCTAAGTGTACTCAGACTGAGTTTCTTTATGCAGCTGTGTGCCTTATTACAGGTCTGGTCCTTCATGTTCCCCGTATGTTGCTGTAAACCCATTGCAGACTGCTTCTCTGATCTGGAAGCACAACACAGTATACATTCGGTAAACTATTGAGTGTAGTATGGTCTGCTTCACATACTTAAAGGTACACATCAAACTTTGACTAGTTAGATTGACTACAAGTCCTCAGACTAATACATCTAATTCACAAATATCAAGCAGCTACATGTCAAAGGCCTCAGATTTAGTACACTTATGTTTATTATAAGGCATGCACTCAGAATATTGATGGTTATGAACAAATGAAAAAAAGTAACTACAAAAATCATTTTTTTTTTTTTGCTAGTGGGTATGGCTCCTGCCCCAGTGCCCATTTTACTCTGAGGTAACTGTATTTCATTGAAAGGGAGGCCAGTAGACATATGCAGCCTACCTGTAGGCTCCATTGTTCTCTAGTGAGTTAAGAGAGTGGAGCTTAATGATCCACCTTAAAGACTGCTGCTTTGATTCCAGGGGATTTTTTGTAGCAGCAGCTCGATGAAAAAGTGCAATGCATTAGAATAATGGTGCCAAGGCAGTGAATGGAGCTATCTGTCAGAGACTGTGCAGGTGTATTTCCTGAATGTTAACAGTGTATGTTAATTGATCATTGTATGTTATGTGGCGATCCTGTGTGAAGTTTTAGGAGGCAAGCAAATTATGGTAGTGTTTTATGCTGCTTGTTAGTGTAGTGGTTTCGGGGTTAGGCTTAAATTGCTAATGTATGTAATGTTTGTAATTCAAATCCCTTCAGCCTACTTTAAAAATGTCTCTCAACTGCCCATATTTTCACAGAATTTCCAGATTTTTGCTTCATTTTTGGGACTGTTACTTCTGGGTGTGTGAGGCTTTCTCACAGGTTATGGAGGATTGAGGTGACGAGATGATGGCAGGAATTGGAGTTTCAGACTTTGTGTCTTTCATGGAATGTGTGGTTGCATAGGTCCTGTTCTAGTACTTTTCTGGGTTTGTGGTACTAATATCTAAAGTATGTCACTTGGGTCTTTGTCCCCTGTTGTTTTAGAATTTGTGTGAATTCTTGTGCTAAGAGGTTGCAAAATAAGTGTTTCACTGATCAGTATTTCATTTTCGATGGATGGCTGATAACAAAAAGGTTAAGAGAAACAATTGTTTGTCTATGCCATTGCCCTGCAGGCATAAGTTATGAATGTAGTCATCGTGTTATTGTTTCAGCAATAGTATCACTTTGTTGGAATTGTAATCTATGGCTGATTGCTGAAAGGGTTATGGCACAGTGTGGAGTTGTGTGGGTGGATTTGCTTTGCTGACATTTAATAGAGATGGGGTATGCTTGGGTAGGTTAAGTGGTCTAATCATTTTTATGTTTTTGCAATGGCAGAAGTTTGGAGGGTGATTTTCCTCAAAATAGGCAGTGATGACATTGTGGCTAAATTTAGTCAGAACATCCTCACTGCATCCTAAAATGTTGCGGCAGCAGCAGGACATCCATTGTCATCAGTAGTGGGTCACAGTTGTTAGTCTTTACTTAGTCTGAATTTTTTTAAAGTTTTAAGTTAGGTTAGAGGAAGGTATCAATAATGAATGTAAGAAGACACCTGCTATAATTTCCGAGCATGTAAATGTGTATACCTTTAGCAGAAAGAAGAAGATATGAACACGTTTTGTTTAATAGTATGCAAAGAATATTTAGCTTACATTTCAGAGGTTTAAAGGGTCAGAGACAACACCTTTATCAAGCTGTCATGGCTTTTGGCTTGGTAGGGAAGTTTAGTGCTAACCCTTTCTGGTTCCTTCCAATCCTGACAGTGCCTATGATTATCACAAAAAATAAAAATTGAATATCCCTGAGCAAGGACTAGTTAAGAAAGTATTACCTTGAATCAGTTTAAAGACCACTTAACCTAGTGGCCTGATGGTTTGGACAGAAAAGAGGTAGCTAAATAAATAAAATAAAATAACATTAATAGCAAATAAGCAAAATAAAAGTTGAGAAGTATTTTGGTTAGGATAGTTAAGGAAGTACCCAATTTAGCAAGGGAATTAGTGTGCATATTATGAACATCACTAGTCTTTAAACTGATTCAAGGTAATACTTTCTTAACTAGTCCTTGCTCAGGGATATTCAATTTTTATTTTTTGTGATAATCATAGGCACTGTCAGGATTGGAAGGAACCAGAAAGGGTTAGCACAGGCTGCATAATATCATAAATTAATAATTTTCTATTTTTTTCTTTCAGAAATTTGATCAAAATACATATTAAGAGACAGATGGCAATGATTAACACAGGAAGCTCAAAGACTATTTTCTGACTTAGATGCCATTTAGAGTCAAGTCCAGGGTTCAGCTAATGATGAGAGGTTTGCCAGTCCCTGAGGTGGAGGTCTTCAATGACTAAAACCCCTATCAAAAAGTCAAGGCAAAGGGCTAGAAGCATTAATCATGTTCTTGCTGAGGTTCCAGCCCCAGTTTCAGAAGTACCTCGGGCTACAGAAGGTAATGATGAAAGGGGCATTGCAGGGATGTGTCTTACAGAGAGGGGACACATAAAAGATGAGTACTTAGAGGAGTTTATTAATTTTCTCCCTAGTGAAGGTAGATCTAGGCTATCTGATATGGATTTAGAGGGAAGCTTTGGTACCACTTAGCCCCTAACAGTCATTGACCAACATGAGCCAATACAAGCCCAACTTCAATAAGCCCCTTCACAAACCTCATAAAATTTGGATGTCTCCCACCCTTTCCATCAAGAGGAATAGTCCTTCTGACTCAGATCTCAATATCACCCAGTTTTTAATCCCCATGGCCCTCATCATTTTACCTAGTATGGGGTCCCTGGATTCACACATCACATCTCACATCCCAGTGTATGTTAAGGAGAAAATTATTAGTGGCAACTTTGTTTAAGTATTCAATTTAATAGACACAGAAGGCATTTGTCGGATTCTTTATTCTGTGAATCTGGGGTTTAAAGACCTTATGGCATTTGTATCGGTTATTTGGGAGAAAATCTCATCCAAGATGCAATCAGAATTTGGGATAATTGGGTTTTGGTTTTTGCTGTATTTATAGGAATTCTTATTAGAAAGGACCCCAGTCAGGCATTATCTTTACTGTGAAAATTCTGGCCATTAGGGAGGCTCACCATATTTGGTGAGGTTCAGTTAGTCATCATATGACCAGAGGTTCAGGAAGCTAATTGCTACAGACAAGTCACTCAAGTGGAACAACAACAACATCCAGACATTTGTAATACTTCCTTACTGAGTAGTATGTTAGAAAGACTGAATGGTCCTGAGAGTGATTCCACTTCACAAAATACCTGGAGGTAAATTTTAACAACAGGAAATGTTCACGGCCAACATGTAAGTTTGCCCATCACTGCCCCTTGTGTGGAAAGGCTCAAGAAAGTCACCTCACCATCAATCACATTCCTTCCCTTCAGGACAATAAAACAAATCTAAATTATGATAACATGAGTGGGAGTAAGCATCCATTTCATGATCAAAGGTTTATTTTTTCAAAGGGACAGGGTATGTCTGCAAGCCATCTCATTCCCTGATCAAAGTAGATAAATTGTTACAGCTGCTATTAGCCTATCTGTATTATTATTATCAGCAAAGGTTTCTGTCTTGTTTTACATTTGATTCTTTGTTTTGCCTGGACTCCAAAGTAATTAAGAATCTTTCATCTACTAAAGGTAATGACATTTTCGCCATCCAATTGCTTGAGAAAGAGGTTCAAGCAGATGGGATCATTGGCTCATTTTCACCCCCCTCCATGGCCTACTTTCAAAATATCATCTATAGGCTTGTTTAAAAAGAAAGAAAGAAAGTGAGTTTCATCTAATTCATCTCCTTTCTTACCCGACTGGTCCTTCAGTTAATGAGTTCATCAATAGGAATCAATCCAGAATTTGCTATGCATCACTGTAACAAGCCACCAAGGCCATTATGGAGTTTTCAGATCCTTGGCTATGTAAACTGGTTATGCAGTTAGTGTTTCATCTTTTGCCTCTTAGGGAGGATGACTGGCCAGTTTTAGGTTTCCAATTTGATGGCAAATTCTTCTTTGATACAGCAGTGCCTATGGGGTGTCCAGTAGTGTGTGCTACCTTTGAGGCCTTTAGTTCTGCCTTACATTGGTGCAGGCAGCAGAGGTCACCCTTTCAAGCTGCCATTCACTACTTCAGTGATTGCCTGATATTGGGAGAAGGTAGAAACAGGGATTTATAAGGGATGATAAAGTTCATGGACCTTTGCATTAAGTTAGGTGTCTCTTTGTCTAAAGATAAGTTATTATGACAAAAATGAGCCTTGATATTTTTAGTGTACACACTGATTTTCCTGAGCCTGATTTTAAACTTCCTGAAAACAAATTGCAGCAACTCAGACACTTAGTTTGGAAGTGTTAGTAGCTTGCAAAGTTCGCATAGGGGAAATTATACAGCTACATGGCTTGCTGAACTTTTCCTGCAGGACCTTTGCTCCTGGCAGGACTTTTTCCAGTCCATCTCTAACATTATGAAAGGTAGTAAGCCTAAGCACCACTGGGTAACAGCAGAGTTAAGGAAGATCTTCATTTATGGAGCCCAGTTTTTATGCCAGTGTAATTGTGGCAGTTGCCTTGGGTCTCTTCTAATGAATTGCAACTATTTACTGATGCAGCAGTGGCATAGGAATGGGGAGACATTTTTGAGGAAATTGGGTCATTACCAAACAGCCTTGGCCATGGTCTATTGAATCAAAGAATGATATTAACTTTTCAGACTTTTTTTTCCATCTAGGTAGCCACTTTGGTGTTGAAAGGATAAGGTCCAGAACAGCAGAATCTCTTTTTTCTCTGACAACTTGGCAGTGGATCTTAGCAGTTCATGCACTTAACAAATTATCTTCCAAATGTAGGTGAGTGCACTAAGTAATTACGTTACTTGTTTTGTTGACTTTACAAATTAACTTTTTCTATTCATCGTGTGCCAGGACATGACAATAGCATAACTGACAGCTTACCTCACTTTCAGTTCACCAGATTTTGCCAGTTGGCCCCATATGCAGCTCCTTTGGGTACCTCCATTCCTGTGGATGTTTGGCTTCAAAGAATAGCTGGATCACTTTTGGTCAGTCTTGGGTTGGACTATTACAACAGCTTACTCCTTGACTTTATGAACCTTTAAGGTGTTTTACCAGTTGTTGCCTCAGGCTCTTATGTGCTCAGAGTCCTGGGACCTACATTTAATTTTGCAGTTCTTGGTTCACAGATGTTGCATGAAGGACTCACCCAGCACTTGTATATACACTTGTCTGCTCTAGGATGTTTAGTTCGCTTATTGGAGCTTTTTGATTTTTCTAGTCATCGGTTAGAATCCTGAAAGGCTGAAAAAGGTCAGGGGTTTATTGAAAAATTCCAGAAAATAGATAGGCTGCCACATCCTGGGAATCATTGTTAAGGTCCTCTATCTTGCTGTACATGATTTTTAATCTTTTACCTTATGGACAGCCTTGTTGACATGGCTGTAGTCTGGAGTGTTCCATGCTAATGAGTTATTAAGTTCATTATGTGGGAAGGACATTGTGACTGACAATGATTTTTTTTTTTTAATATGGGTAGGTAAGTCCAAAACTGATCAGGCAGACAAAGGTCATGAAATTCTTTTAGACAAGTCTAATCTTCTAGGTACTTTCCTGGTTCACTGAGTGGCCTTGTTACACAGATTAAACCCCATGCCCTGGTTGTATGGTCCTATCTTTCATCTAAAGTCTGGATGGTGAATTACCCTAGCAGAGGTTAATGTAACCATGAGGAAAGCCCTCAATTGTCATAATATTTCTGCCAAAGGGTATTCTTCACGCTCCTTTCCCATAGGTCACACATCTGATTTAGCAGTAGTAGGTCACTCTACTAAAGTTCTTAAAAGAACCATGGGGTGGTTATCTGATGCCTCTCATCTTATGTTAGACAATAATAACATGATTTTATGTTGCAGGGAGTAAGGTAATATGGATTTTGGGACACTCTTTCATACAGAGTGTGGCCCAGCAATTATTGTCGCAGCCTATTGGACACAATGGGTCTTGAGAATATAGTCACTTAGTAGTGTTAGCTTTCCTGGTAAGTTGGTTCCAGTTTTGTGAGGTTTGATGCTAGTTATCAACCAATAGGATTTTACCTAGGGCATTGATCATTCATCTTGGGGGAAATTATTTACCTTGGCCTCTAAGAGCATCCTCTTAGGCCGAATTTTGTTTGACCTTTACAGACTCCAGTCTCTTTATCCACCCTTGGTTTTGTTTTGGTTCTCTATTTTGTCAAGACTGCATTGATGGGGAGCCATACAAAGTTCAGCTGTGGAGATATCCAGACATTTTATTAATCACAGAACAGATCAGGCTGCAGAGCAGATGGAGCACAGAGTCTTGGCAAAAGTCGATAGAGACTTTTATGACCCCGATGGAATTCACCTGATTAGCTTAGGTTTTGACTTATACAATCTTCAATTTTCTCTGAAGATTGAGAATTACTTCAGATAATGTGTTGCATTACTGAAAGTTTGTCTGTCAGTGTGTCACTTACCAGAAGGAGGGAGGCTGCCTTGCAGCTCTTCCCTCTTGTGTTCCACATTTATACCTCAGTGGCCTATATATGGTTGATGTGGTGGTTTGAATATAAAACCTGGGGTAAGGCAAGTTATGTTTGGGCTAGGAGGTAAGCCCAGAATTCTAGATTAATAAATTAGGAACAAGGCACCTTGGATTATACACCCAGACCATAGGTGGTAGCTGAATTGGCTTGGTTACACCACTCATCAGTCTTGGTCTTAAATGTTTTCAACTCTTTTAATTCTGATGTTGGGCTGTCATTTAACATCAGTTCATGCTTGTAGTACATAATCAGTAAATGGTTGCAAAGGCATTATAAGGTATCTTTATTGACACAGCTTTAGAAGTTATATTTTCTCTGGGAAAATTCACTCCCTGATAATATAAAAAATGTTATGAATGTAAGCCCAAAGAAGTGATTCCTCTATGGTGCAAGTAAAAATGTGTAGTGGCTACCTCATGCTGATGATGTTGGGCAACTGTGATACAAAACATTTTGTATCAAGCAACAACATATAATCCTGCATTATCTACACTGTGTACTGTATTTTCTGGTTCAAAGTGTGTGAGATGCAACTGTCACTTTTTTTTGTTTTGTATTACTTGACAGTCTAAATTGGCCATAACTGTAAGTGTGCATGTGAGTGTGTAGTATAGAAGAACTATCATAGCAGGACTTTCACCCTGACCCCAAGTATAGAAATGGTAAAAAGGGGCTGTCTGGATGGATTACTTCACTATGCTTCACAACTTGGGCAGCATAGCTTAGTATGCACTGCACGACACTTTAAATTAACAGGTACCCATATTAGTTTGTTTACAAACTAGGAAAATTAAACTTTATTTTATATTTTTATTTACATAAGCATTAGGAGAATCTGAATATCAAACACTGCTCTTTTTTGTAGGCAATGCCGCGGTGGTACGGCGGTAGCGTTGTTACCTCACAGCAAGAGGTTCTCCCATTCGATTCTCAGCTGGGCTTGGGAGTGCCTTCTGTGTGGAGTCTGCATGTCCTCCTCATGGTTGGGTAGCATTCTAAAGACATGCGTACGTAAATGGGCATGCCTCCATTGAAAGTTGAGCATCGAGCTGGCACCTCGGCATTTCGTAAAAATCTACTGGCAATCATTAGCGGACCGGAGTTCTGCTGTTGCGACCCCTTACCGAGAAAAGCCGAAAGACAAACAACAACAACAACATTATGCTGAAAAATTCTTCTGATGTTCACTGTGTGATTTTATATGTTTTATGTTTGTTTTTAAGTTATTTGCAAATAAAAGAAGGGAACCTCTGTTTCTGCCCTTTATGCATATTTATGGAACTGCAAAAAATAAACATAAATTAAATATTAAACAATTTATGTATATGTTCACATTTGGTAGCTTTCACATTCATAGTACTCCTTTATGTTGTTTTACTTTAAAATGTTTGAATCTGCTTGTTAGAATTTAATCAAAAGTTATTATAAATCTTTCTTTGCAGTTTAAAAGCACTTTATTTCTTTATCACACTGACCATTTCTCAGGAGATCATGCCCTTGTTACCACCCATGGCATGCTTGGTTGTCTTCTGCCCATCTATAAAGGTCTTTATGTAGCTCCAAAGAGGTTTGACAGAATTCTAATGACATTCTCAAAGAGTGATACCAGGCCAATTAGCTGCAAATTTTCACTTGGTTATGCAACTTCTCCAAAGGTAATTGAACAGCTGCATCTTGAATTTTAATGTGAGCATTTTCATTTTTGACATAATTTTTCTCCCACATTTTAAAACACAGAAAATGTCACTTTTTGTGCAGAAGTACATATTGTTTTAGTTCAGATATTGCAAGCCAAAATATGTGTGTTTTGATAGCTGTTTTTAAGAAAACAAGCATAAAAGATATCAGTAACAGTCTTGTTTTGAAATTAAAGTATTGAGAATGTCATATAGCTTATTACTTTCTGTAATGGCCATTTTGACAAGGATTTAAAAATATCCATATAGAATTATTTTTCTAATGCTTTGTGATTTTCATTGGTTTTCTTCTTACATTTTCAAGACAAGATTCTTCTACACTCATCTGTATACTGTGCACAATATGTAACTTTCATAGGCTCATAGTTGGGGTTACTAGACTACTTACCCAAGAGACATTCTAAGCCTAGCATAGCTTACCCCAAATCTACCAAAATATTGCTGATGTGTCAATACCCTAAGGAACTTTATGCAGTATTGTACAGGCCTGTATACATCAAGTGTTCATAGGCGGCCCTGCCCATTATTGACATAGGTGCCAAACCAGGGGTACATTTCAGATTATTCATCCACTGGTCCAAGTTGCATTTGAATATGGTCAGGGATGAATTTTTCTTCACATGAATGAGAAGCCTGTCTAGAAAAGGGGTAATCTTTGAGACACATACATATCCCCTTCAACTTGTCCTACTTATGTCAAAGACGAAGTTTAGGTCCTTAGAACAGGTGTTACTGATGCTATTTGTTTTGCATGTATGCAACAGATCCATCAACAAGGAATCAGGGAATGCTTTGTAGGCTAAGCATAGATCACTACACAGCAGTCTACAGGAGACTAGTACAGGTATAGGCCTTGAGACAGTCCACATAGGACTTGCTCTTTACTCCATGTATTCTATATATAATACCTGAGTGTGTGTGTGTGTGTGTGTGTGTGTGTGTGTGTGTGTGTGTGTGTGTGTGTGTGTGTGTGTGTGTGTGTGTGTGTTAGACACACAAAACAGATATCTCTACACACAGAGTAAAGACATGCAGACAGAACTATTTAATACTTGAAATGATTGAGATTCATCCCACTTCATCTGCTGCTGTGTGACCTTGTAAGAATTTTACACAACTGGGGGTTTGGTAAGTCCAAGCCATCTTAAAAGTACTTTAACTTAATACAATTTACATTTTGGACAATCATTCTGTAATGAGTGTCATTTTGATGAACTCAGGACAATCTGTTATATATGTGTATCTATCTATCTATCTATCTATCTATCTATCTATCTATCTATCTATCTATCTATCTATCTATCTATCTGCGTTGGTGTAGTTAAAATATTTAAACAGCATAATATCAATACTATCAACACCAAAAATATCTAAACTCAAAAATAAAAAACAAACAAAAAAAATTGACAAAATCAAAGTTATTCTAGGGAAGTTCTTACTCATTATTTTTCAACCTCACATTTGGTGTATATAATTAGCAGAGTATGTCGAGAGAACTTGCCCCTGCAAAAACATTGGTTTTGGCTGTGATCAAGGTTTTATCAATATTTTTTGTTTAGATATTTTAGTGTTTAGACTTTTTTAGTGTCAATATAACACTGTTTAGATATCTTTAAATAAACGTATGAGTGTTCATGTAAGACTATCCCGGAATTCAATAGCACCTACACTAAGTGTACACTGCTTTGAGTAAACAGACACCACAGACATAACTCACACCCTCTTCCTCATAATTTTTGTTTTCCTGCTGGTATTCTTGCAGTTTTAAATATTGACAGGGATTCATAAATGTTACTACAAAGTGTAAACTAGATGTACACTTAGACTAATCTTTCTGAGTGACTAAAAAGCACAAGAAAATGTGATAAGAATGTTCTTGAATACATATCGTGTACACTTAGCATAGGATTTATCTCCACTGTGACCCTGAACTAGATAAATTGGGTAATCAGGGAATGAATGATCACGTGACACTCAAGTATTCAGTAAAAGTAAACTGCGACTTCCTCAACAAATACAAGTAGCTGTAAGCTGTAAACTAAAACTAGATTTTGTATGAATGTTTAAAAATGCAAACCTACTCCTTTGTCATAAAAGCTTTGTTGCCATTTTTCTTCATCTGTCCTTTTGTTTATTTTATACACCAAGATTCATAATCTAGTACTTCATCTCATTTACTCTAGTGGAGCTGTGTAGATTTGTACTCTTACTTCCAATGCATTCTGGGCATTTTTGCAAAATCAAGTAATGTTCTTACATTTCAAACAAATGTCCGTATCGCTGGATCCATAAAAGTTCATAAAAAAGGTAAATGGAAAACTGTTCACCACAAACAAATCTTTACAGCCCTAGACCTCATTCGATTTTAGGGTTTAAACCAAAATTTGCAGTCATAATAAACACAGTAAATATTAATTTTCTAATACTTTATAAATGACTTACATTATCCCAGTAACCACTCAAGCTGCATATATACTGCCAACAACATTCTGTATGTCCATCTGTGAACTATTATGCGAATCTATGCAGTTCTGCATGTTTTATTTGGTTGTTGAGATATTTAGAAACAATATTACAATACAGAAAACTAATATATGGGCAACAATTAGTATCTCTTCAGCAGCAATAGACAAAGGCAAAATAGTGCATTTGTGCTATCATGTAAACTTTAAGATGAAATATTTTAACAGCTTATATATAGCAGGGTTTTAGAACTATTTTTTGCAAATATAGATAGTATATATTCTACACCTAGAGGCCTCTGTAGGATGTAACTACAGAAAAAAATTGGAGACGTCACTAGAATGTAATGAGTTAATGCAATGCAATACTAAATGGCCATACGTGAAAAAATAGGTATAAGCAAAGGAATTAGGCAGTTAGCTGCAGTTTAGGGAGTTAGACATACTGAGAAAGAAACTTTATAAATAAAGAATAACAACATTGCTGACAGCCTGCAAAGAAAGGAAAGTCTACAGGCAGTTTCCAGCTGCTGACTCACAAAAGGGACCAGTAGGTGGTAGCTTTCTGTCCTGGTGAATGATGGCCAGATGGTATCAGCCTGTCAGTGCAGCCATTCTGCTGCTCACTGCAGCAATGATTGCTGAGTGGGTACCTGGTGGATCACCATCCAGACAATCATAACATATAATACATGCCCCAGCTCTGGTACAGCCAAAGCCCCAGCTCTGGTACAGTCAAGGTCATAGTCTGGTGCAGCCAAAGCCCAAGCTCTGGTACAGCCAAAGCCCCAGCTCTGATACAGCCAAGGTCCCAGTCTGGTACAGCCAAGGCCACAGTCTGGGAAGCTCTACCTGCCTAGAATGGAACAGAATCCTCCCTTGATGAAGCACTCCTTCTGTGCTCATCTGATTCACCCACAACCTGGCCTAGGGCAATTGCAGGCTTGCCTGATGTGCCTGCAGTTCCGGCAGACCATGGTGACCTGCAGAAGGAAGACATATTCAAGAAACATACATTAACAATTAGGATACACATGTGTTACATTATACTTAGACCAGGAAGAGACTATAGATGCCACCGATCCTGTTTTGCTTGGAGTCTCTGAATTCTCTGTGACAGCTATCAGCATTCTGTGCATGTTGTGCCTGTGCTGAAAAACAAAAGGGAAAGGCAAACAATCTCAGATCACATAGATATGTAAGAGAAATATAAACAACAGTGAAACAAAACAACCCCAACACACACACGTGCAGAAGCAAGCAGAAACTTTATGATTCTCACATCTCAACAATCAACTATAGTGGTATTGGCATACGCAAAGCAGCAAAAAGCAGTCCAGTTTCTATGATGCAGGACACAGATGACAATAGGATAGTTATGTACAAATAAACAAAGGCAGAAACACTTATACTTTTAATTGCAGTGAAGCAGAAACAACTGCACTAAAAGCTCCTGTACCACAAGGTAACAATGCAGGTAACTGTATGGGTCTATATTAAATCAACGAATGTTTAAAAAAGCGAACGCTAATTTATCAACCCCATGTAACTGTAAGCTTACAATCCTAAACACTTAGAACAGTGTTTTTTTTCCCAAGGGAAAAAAATTGCTGTTTCACAAAAAAAAAAACAAAACTTTAAAACATTACATAAAATGTGTGTGTGTGTGTGTGTGGGGTTTCACCCCCACATCCCCCGATGTAGTGGGCCCCCCTACTTAAATATACCAACTCCAAGATTGCAATACAGTGGTGAAAACTGCAAAGTAATGGAAACAGCCAAGCAAATTCTTTCCCAGGGAAAGAAATCACTTATATGCTGTTTCAATATTTTGCGGCTTTCAAGTTCGATCAAGACACATTTGAAGGAATGCATATTCGATCACATAACAGGAACCCAACTGTACTACTACATGAATATTTCACAACTATGATAGCAGCCGGTCCTCTTGCATAGCAGATCTGTCAAGTTTTACTATCCATCAGCCTTCATGAATGGTCCTGCATTAGGCTCCAACAGCTATCCCTTGAACTTGATGTACTGACAATACAGAATAGTTTTGCTCACTGTGGGGTACTTTCATTGACAGGTATCTACACAACTATAATGCAAAACAACAATAGCAAAAAAACACACCAGACTCCAGGTTGGAAATCCAGGCTTTAAGGTCAAAGTGGGAGCTATTTTCAAAAGGGTTTTATGTCTTTTTGTGTCTGTTTTTATATGTATCTGCATCTGTGCTTTGCATTTATGTACTCTCACTTTACATGTTGCTACACTTTCTTGATATGGGTTTTTACTGGTTAAACACTTCCTGTTGAGGTAGATTTAAACAGATTTGCTTGCTGTGTTAGTTTACTTCTGATTTTATCTCTGATGATGCCTTTATTGAAGACAAAAGTGCTTTGAAATTAAACTATACTTGGTTACTCAAGTGTGCTGTTTTCAGTCTGTTCATTTCATTTGTGGTTTGCTGGTGGAGTCTGCTCTGTTTCCTTTACCATTGGAGTTTTACCTTACATTGGGCAACTTAAAACAACATGGCAGCACAGCTAACATCCTACTTCTGGCACTAAATTGCAGGTAGCACACCTTAGTGCCTTGTATATGTAAAACATACATACATGGACAGCTTGTATAAATGGAAGGTTGTGTACAATATGCCTATGAATGTGCAACTGAAGGCCCCTGAACCTCATGTAGCTGGTGTGTACCTGTGAAACACAGTAATTCTTAGACAAAGGCAGGATCTATCCTAATTCATTTAATTAGTCTAAATAAGGTGGAGTCTATGACTTCTACTGATGATAATGTCTGCTCCACTAATCTGAATGCCAACATGTGTCAAGGAAAATTAACAACTTTGTGTATGAGCACCATACAGTCCTGTTTTTCATGTTTCAGTTCAGGTCTTTTAGTTGTTATTTAATGTTTGCAAAATAAACAGACTAGAAAGAATCCATAAGATGATCACTAAGCAAGTGAGAGGATTGAAACCCCTCATTTATAAAGAGAGATTTGAGACTACTTCCCTCAGTTGGCTATAGGCTTTTAGAGGTGACTTGATTATTATGTACAAATCACTACAAATTGAGGCATTAGCAGCTTCTCTTGGTGTTACACTTTTATGGCTTAGTAGCAATACTAGGAATAAAAATCTATATGTGCGACAGCCAAATGTTAAAACATCAGTTAAGAGCAGGTATTTTCATTATACAACAGGAACATTATGGAACTCTCTCCCTAAATATATAAAGGAAGTTGGTAGTGTTAAAATTTTCAAGTTTCCGTTAGATAAATAATATAGAAATTTTACTTTTATTCGTGTCCTAATTGTTGACAAACTCTTAAATGGCACCAGAAGCCCTGAGTTTGAATTTCTTCTACACTGAACATTGAACACGTTTTGTCACATTTGTGTCCATGGTGACATCTGGGCCTGCATGAGTTACATAGTACTCATTATTGAAGGGTCCCACAGTCCCTCACATTTCAATTATCACAATACATAGTTCTGTAGTGCCACTTTCACTAATACCACAGAGGACATCATATTTGATACAACTGCCACCCCTTCCCCTGACCTATGCTCCCTCACTCCTTGGCAATATAGACTGACATATGCCCTTATGTCCCCAGGTACCTGTGCAAATAATGATGGCAGTGATGCTTGCATCACCCTTTCTGTGTGATGTAAGTGGTGATAGCTGATGTACGTTGTTACATGACCGTGCACTGCCCAACATAGCCATTAGATAACATTCTTTTTGCAGCATGTTGCCCTCTATGACTCTGCCTTGCTGCTATGTACATGTTAAGGCCATTAGTGATGGACTAGATGCTGCTGCTTTGTCTGTACTTATTTATTTAAAGCACAATGCCATCCGGAGTGGTGAAGTATGGATGTTGCTGATGGTCTTCTGGCATCTTTATTATTGTGGGGGAAATGCAAGGTGGTCTGTTCTGGTCCTCTGCTAAATTACTTAAGGGGCCTGAGAATGCTGCCTGGCATGAATGCTAGTGTTAAATCATGTTGTGCAGCACACAGCATGCTAGGAACATCTGTTATGGTGTAGAAGGAGTATATTGTACTGTGTTGTCACCCAATGTATTTGGGCAATGGGACACATGCACAACCATATTTCTTTTTTAAAAATGGTAATGCTGTACTACTGTTTAGCTTTGCCTTGTGGGTTCAGTATGGGCATCAACAGGTTAGCAGCTATGGGATGCCATACATCATCTGTAACAAACTGACAGTGGTGAGAGAGAGAGAGAGAGACTGAGTTAGTGTGTTTTTTTACCTGTAAACTACGTAGCTTTGAATATTCAGGTATACAATTGTGTCTGCCCTTACCTCCAAAGGCTGGCTTGTGAGATGCCTGTATCCAGGAAGAAGTGATACAGTTGACTTAGAAGATATATTTGTTACTCACAGATACTGCCAGGGCGCTGTGCAGAGACATGGATTATTACCTCCTGTGAATTACATATACCTGGTAATCAATTCACCTGTAGCCTGTCCTTTTAATGTAAATGTACACTAGGTGGGGTCATTATTCTCACAAGGCTGAAATCTGTCTTCCAACACTTCAGACTAGCATGCAATACCATAGAAGTCATGTAAGGTGGTAGTTCTCTCCCCTCATTTTTTGGGAAAGCAGATATATTTGCCTACTTGTAAACTATTTCTATATGTGTACTCATCCACATGTAAAGAAAGTCTTTTGAGGAAAGTCCTGCATATTCTATGAAATGACACCTGCAAATTGTCAACGGTGTCCCCAGTTTGTCTCTGACAATGCCCTGTAGTCAGTATGATAAATGCTACATATATCTTGGCAAGTCCAGGTATACAAAGTTTATGGATTCCTACAGTTCCAGTTTCTAGGCCTTACGTTTCTACCAAAGACAGTATAATGACTCATCAACACACAACCATTCCCTGACCTGTATGTTAGCCAGCTGTTGTGAGATTGTCTTCAGTCTTAAATGTTTTCTTGTGTGCATGCAGAAATGTCATGCACCCTGATGACCGCTACATATGATATGCAAATACTGTGCAGACATGTATCATTCTCACTTTCAACACTCTGTTTGGAGTAATACAATTTTGGGAGTACTTTTTGACTTTATTCTTAGATTTAAGCATCTATGTTATTTCATATCCGATGAGTATGACTTGCAACTTGCTTTCCCCCTCATTTGCATGTCATATGCAATGTTTCTTCTTTGCCTGTATAATGTCATGCAACCATTCCATGACCTGTATGTTTGTTAATTGATGTGATTATCTTCTGTCTACAATGTTTCCTTGTCTGCATGCGGAAATGTCAAGAACCTGTATGACCACGACTTGTAATAAGGAAATGCTGTGTAAGTATGTGTCACTGCTGCAACCAACGTTCTGTTTGGAGTACCACATTATTTTGTGGGGGGGGGGGGTCATTCCTTTTATTCTCAGATTTATGCATCTGTGCTATTTCATGCCTGATGAGTATGAATTGCAACTTGCTTTTCCCATCCTCATTTGCATGTTGTTATGAAATCATTATAGTCCATGCTTCTTCATTTGTATGTCACAGTATGATAGTTTATGCACCCATGTTACTGCATCTTTTGGCTGTTGCCCCATACCACTAGGTGGTTCAAGGAAGCACTGCCTAGTAATGTGTTCTCATTTTTGGCAACTGAATATACTATATGTACTTTTGTTAATTTCTATGAATGCTCCCATAGTGTCAGGGAAAAAACTCACCTATATACATTTTATATATATATATATATATATATATATATATATATATAGGTCTACTTCAGAACAATGAAACCTCACAACACCAAAGACCAAAACACAGAGACCAAAACAACGAAACCCCACAACACCGAAAACCAAGTAAGTATAACACACACAAAAAACATACACAAATACATACACAACTGCCCCAAACTACCAACCACACCACCCTACACTACAAACAGGCAGGGGGGCAAGCACCCCTGAACCCCCCACACCCACCCTACCTTAATATTCTAACACTGGAATCGCACAAACAGACACACAAGTCAACCTCACACCCACACACTACAGTCCTCCACACAAGCACACACACACACACACACACACACACACACACACACACACACACACACACACACACACACACACACACACACACCACAGTCACAACACACACTTACACACAGCACTACCCCTCACAAATACACTTACATATGCATACTCACCCACAGTGGAACACCAAAAGCGCTAAATCAAAATCCCGTAACACCGGGATTTTGAATTTCGCGCTTTTCGGTGTTCTGCAGTTTCGTTGTTTTGGTCTCCTTCAAAACACTTTTGATGTTCTGGTCTTTTGGTGTTTTGAAGGAGACCCATATATATATATATATATATATATATATATATATATATATATATATATATATATATAAAACCTGCAAACACTGGACACATCACAGTTTGGCTGTGTGTGTGTGTGTGTGTGTGTGTGTGTGTGTGTGTGTGTGTGTGTGTGTATAGAGCTCGTGGGCAAAGACAGTCTCAGTGATGGAGTCTGGTCCCATATTTTGCCACTTCCTCTTGACAGTTGAGTATTTTCATCAAATTAAGAAGTTCTTCAAAATTTTCATTCCATCTGTAAACAACCTGTCCAGTAATGGCCAGTATTTCACCACCCCCATTTAGCATTACCTGACTAAAGTTATCCCTTTATGTCTTTTGCCACTTAATGTCCCCATGTCCTCTTTGAGACTGCTCCATAGTGTCTCCATGGCCTCTCCATATCAGTACCACATCTGAGCAGGCTTCTTTTGCCTACATTCCTGCTGATTTCCAGTACCATTCTGATGATGAATAAGGAGGATCCTCATGAGTACTCTCCAAATGACCATGTTCTTCATCTTCAAAACTTCCAGCACCAGTGGTGTTGACAAGGTAGTACTAGGATCATCACTGTGTTGAGCACACTCTGGCCACAATTCCTTGATGCTGTCTCAGTAATAGAGGTCTTGAAACAGCCTGTTTGGACTCTGTGCCCCTGGCCTTATTTGGAGCACATTCAATGATGTCTTGCAGGTAAGAATGGAACTTATCTTACCTAAAGATTTCATCATCCATTTTAAAGAAAACCTACCAAGTGAATATGAGTCATCACAACTGTGATGAGCTTATACCTTGCTTCTCTTTTAAATCACAAGTCCAAAACATGCAGCTTCCACTCTGAAGATATGATTTTCAGCATTATTCTGCTCTTTCTAGGTGTGGATGTAGTTATGGATGGCATCCATCTAAGGATGACCTCTCTGGTCTACTTAAATCATATTTCAACTGGAGCCTTCAGTCAGGTTTTGTGCCCAAGAAATGGAAGATAGCTAGAGTCATTCCCCCACACAGAGGAGGTCCAACCACTGATCCAGGTTACTACAGGCCCATAAGTTTTACCAGCCTCATCTGTAAGGCCATGGAAAGAATCGTCCATGAGGGCATAGAAAACCTGCAAACACTGGACACATCACAGTTCGGCTTTGTTAAAGGAAGACCATGCCTATTAAATCTGGTGGACTTTTTTGAGAAGGTCACCAAAGCATTGGATGAAGGTAAGACCGTGAACACAGCTTACCTCAACATAGCAAAGGATTTTGATACAACACCCCACTCAGGCATTATAAATTAAGTATAAACCCTTCTATCACCCACTGGATAGCCAACTGGCTCACTGATAGGACTTAAGAGGTTAAAATAGGTGAGGCCACCACCACCAAAAGGTTGGTCACTAGCAGAGTCTGATACTGGTCCTGCTCCTTTCTGGAATCTATTTCTCTGAAATGGAAGCAAATGCTGAAGGTTTATGGCATGCTGAGTTTGCAGATGATTGCAAGTTGGGGATATCATCAATCCCCTGGAGACACAAGCATTCTTCAAGAAAGTCTATTTCTGACTAATAAATGGTGCTAAAGCCATGGTCTTAAACTTAATGCTAAGAAATGTAAAATTGTATCCTTTGAGAAATCAACCATCCTGGCTAATTCAGCAAGAAAATCAAAACAAGAATCAGGATTACAACGAGGCAACCAGGCCTTTCTCTGAAAAATTCAAACAGCATATGTTCTTCAAACAGAAGGATTAATCCAAGTAACAACAAGTCCAGTTTGTGTTTTTGTGTTTTGAGAAAGCTGTTGCTATGCATTTATCACTTTATTCATTATTTTATTTCTGTATAAATTAGTGCATTTTATATGCTTTATATTTGTGCTGTATAACTTTTTTACATTTTATATCGAGTACGTTTTTGCAGTGCTTTTATCATTTCATTTCTGCATTTTTACCTTTGTCTTTATTTTTGCATTTTTGTATGAATATTTAAATTTGACACATGACTATGTAAGAAGTGCTCTGATTGGTAATGACATATTTTAAAATATTTCAAGGTAGTATATAAGGAAAGGAAAGGTGTGTTTGTCCTTGAAGGTCTGAAGAAGCTATCTAGCGATAGTGCTTACCGTTGTTATGTCACTCAAATAAATGAACTGTGAGTTGTGAAGTTTACACAGACTGGACTTGTTGTTACCTGGATAAATCCTTTGTTTGAAGAATATATGCTGTTTGAAATTTTCAGACAAAGGCATGGTTGCCTCGTTGTAATCCTGAGTCTTGTTTTGATTTTCTTGCTGAATTTTATCAACAAGGCATTTACCCCATGGAGTATAGTCTATTTTTAATCACAAAAAAAGACACTAAACGAACTCAGGCAGCAAACTGATACCACAGGAAAACGTCTCTTTCAAATGAAGTGCTAGAATTAAGCTGAAGCTGAAGCACTAATGGAAAAGTTTTAGCACTATTTGCCAGAACAGTTCTCGATATTCAACCCTGGACTCCCACATGCCACCCCTAGGATCAACTTGTACAACTTCCAACACAAAAAATCTGTATTTAGCTCTAGTACAAAGGCAAGAGTGTTTGTAAAGTGCATTACTTTCCCTTGCTGTTCTAATGTCATACAAATGCTCATAAATACGTTGTTTGAGCTTCCTTTCACTCTTGCCTATGTAGAATGAGTCACATGTCATACATACTGCCAAATAAATTATTCCATTGGTATTACAATTAGCAAAGGAATTAAGTATCAATCTCCTGTCCCTTGCCTTAAGATAATAACTCTCTCCAACTAAAAGATTTGCACAGTATTTGCATGCACCACATCCAAACAGACCCTTCTTGTTGGTAGATGTAATAGCCTTAACATCAGTGTCACCACGTTCTAAATAATTTTTTATGGTTTTCCCTTTTCTATACACAAGTTTTGGTTTGTCAAAAAAAATATTATGCAAGTCAACGAATTTCAAAAAGTTTTCCCATTCCTTTTCAACAATTTTCCTGATGGATGTTGTTTGTCCATCAAAGGTAACAACCATACTGTTAGTGTATTTGTCACCATCTTGTAGTCTACTTGGTGGGTTCCCTAGTGTACCTCCCGTCCCTAAAATAGGGGCGAATCTAGAATTTCTACACAAGCAAACTTCATCATAAACTTCATCTAAGAGCTTGTTAGGGTAACTCCTCTTTTGAAACTGTTGTCTTAACCACTTACATTCCTTGTAAAAATCTTCATCTTCAGAAAACATTCTACTAGTTCTAACTAACTGCCCTTTTAATACTGCTCTTTTTTGAAAAAAGGGGTGTGAGCTAGTAAAATGGAGGTAAGAATTTGAGAAAGTCTCCTTTCTGTATATCTTAGCTACAAAATGGTTGTCTTTTTTGGTAATGGTAATGTCTAAATAATTCAGAGTATTCCTGTCAAACTTAAAAGTAAATTTCAAGAAGGACGTTGTTTCATTTAAACATTTAACCATATCAACAAAAGAACCTACATCACCTTTCCACAAAAAGCAGAGATCATCTAGAAATCTGCCATAAAGTAACCATTTTTCTTTATAGATGGAATTCAACAAAAAGTTATTCTCCCAGTATGCCATAATAATGTTCGCATAAGTGGGTGCACAAGGGGCACCCATAGCTACGCCCTAACCTGTTTGTAGTATTCTCCTGCAAAATAAATGAAGTTATTTTTTAATACAATTTCCATAAGGACTAGCACTGTCCTAAATTCATTGTTGGTGAGCCCATTAAAACCAACAAGCATTTCTTCAAACCATTCCAAGCCGATCTCGTGGGGAATACTTGTGAAAAGATCCACCACATCCATTGTTCCAAAAGAAAGATCAGCGGAACACATGGAATGGTCTAATCTTTTGAGAAGGTCCCATGAATCTTTAAGTATGTTCTGGTTATCAGACACTAATTTCTTGATCTTAATATCCACGCATTTAGCCAAGGGTGCTGTTACCGAACTTTCTGCTGCCACTATAGCTCTTAGAGGAGGATCATTGGCATCTTTGTGAATTTTCGGTATACCAAAAATAACAGGCACCCTAGGTTTGTCAACGTGTAAATATCTGTAAGTGTCTAGATCAATGAGGCCTTCCATAACCATATCATTTAATAATAGGTAAATCTTTTTATATGATATGTTGATTTTATTGATAGAAATTCTAACATATTTATCTGAGTTATTGAGAATTTCAAACATTTTCCCTTTGTAGGATATTTGATCCATAATTACCACCCCCCCTCCTTTGTCTGGTTTCATCACCCGAAGAGACTTGTCCCTACTAATATCATCCAGCAACTTCTTTTCTTCCATTGTTAAGTTATAATTTACATAATTATGTGAAAGTTGCTGTCTAAAGTTGTATTCCAGGATGTTCTCAAGATTTTTAAGTTGGGGGTGAACTGGGGGGTTAAATGTACTCCTACGTCTAAGGGTGTTGTTAGGGTTATGTATATTTATGTCATGAAACATCAATTCAAGGTTCTTATTCCTAATAAATAGTTTCAGGTCAATTAATAAGTTGACCATATTGTTTTTTTTGTTAGGTACAAAACCAAAACCTTTGGAGAACAAACTAAATATAACTTTGTTAATAGGTAAAGTAGAACAATTGTAAATAGAAAAATCACCGCATATCCATCTAAAACCTGTGTCTTCAATCTGGTTAGTCAGTTCCATTTTACTGGATTCCTCATTTGAGGTCTCCTTTTGTTCCCCTGGTAGTTTTTTGAATATGAGTCTACATTGTTTTTAGACCTAAGCCTTTCAGATCTTCTTAAAGGAGGGAATTCCCTGTCAAAATTCTCTTCACTTAGGAATACCTCATCCTTATCCTGAATATCTGTTTGATAATTAGTAAAATTCCTACCTCTGGCTTTCGGTTTGGGATAATGAATATTGGTCTTATATTCATGAAGGTCCCTTTCGATTTTATTAAATTTCCTATTTTGAACCTCAATACATTTATCTTCCACATTTTTCAAAATATTAAAGTATTTAGATTTTTCATCTTCTATAGTATAAACTAAGTCAGAAGTAATGCTGTGATTCAGTTGTTCTATCCTGACTAACAGTCTTTCTATTTCAGTATCATTGTTTTTAATTATAGCCCTCATCACATCCATACCACATTTATCAAAAGCCGTAATCAAATCTGTATGAAAATCACTGCCATCAATTACATTGTTGGGGTACTTGCATACCCTGAGGCCTTTTGGTACAATATTAAGTGACAAACAGTGCTTAAGATAAGAATTATCCATTTCCAACATCTTTAATTTATGTAAGAAAAAGTCAAAATCTTCAAGCATAGTTCCAAATGTCCCATTATTAGCAACAGTGTTAACTTTCATCTGAAAGTCAAATTTGGCTTTAAAAATGTCTGAAAAAAGTTTCAGAGTACCTCTTGTTTTGTTCTGGTTAGTCCCTGCTTGGTTTAAAACAGGTGCATGAGGACTAGCAGTGTCCCTATTAAATCCACCATCATCGTTATTACTGCAAAACAGTCTTGGCATACTGCTAAAACTGTTATCACCATCCTCGTTGGTTTCTGTAGTCTGTTGACGGGATCCGTGGGTCCCATCTCCTCTCCCTTTACTTCGTAGTCCGTGTTCTGCTTCCTGGTTATCTCGGGGAGGTAGCGACGATAACAGCATGGTCATCGATTGGCTCAAAGGTGTCAGCAGACCTACCAGCTGTGTCAGCTGCCCCACCAACTTGCGTAGTTCACCCACTTCAGAACTACGCTGAGAATTATCAGTATTAGAGCTGCCCAAAGGTTCCATCCAAACGACAACAGATAAACAAGTACAGGAAAGTGTCCAAATCAACTGATAATCACAAAAAAAGACACTAAACAAACTCAGGCAGCAAACTGATACCACAGGAAAACGTCTCTTTCAAGTGAAGTGCTAGAATTAAGCTGAAGCTGAAGCACTAATGGAAAAGTTTTAGCACTATTTGCCAGAACAGTTCTCGATATTCAACCCTGGTCTCCCACATGCCACCCCTAGGATCAACTTGTACAACTTCCAACACAAAAAATCTGTATTTAGCTCTAGTACAAAGGCAAGAGTGTTTGTAAAGTGCATTACTTTCCCTTGCTGTTCTAATGTCATACAAATGCTCATAAATACGTTGTTTGAGCTTCCTTTCACTCTTGCCTATGTAGAATGAGTCACATGTCATACATACTGCCAAATAAATTATTCCATTGGTATTACAATTAGCAAAGGAATTAAGTACCAATCTCCTGTCCCTTGCCTTAAGATAATAACTCTCTCCAACTAAAAGATTTGCACAGTATTTGCATGCACCACATCCAAACAGGCCCTTCTTGTTGGTAGATGTAATAGCCTTAACATCAGTGTCACCACGTTCTAAATAATTTTACAGATTTTTTGTGTTGGAAGTTGTACAAGTTGATCCTAGGGGTGGCATGTGGGAGTCCAGGGTTGAATATCGAGAACTGTTCTGGCAAATAGTGCTAAAACTTTTCCATTAGTGCTTCAGCTTCAGCTTAATTCTAGCACTTCACTTGAAAGAGGCGTTTTCCTGTGTTATCAGTTTGCTGCCTGAGTTCGTTTAGTGTCTTTTTTTGTGATTATCAGTTGATTTGGACACTTTCCTGTACTTGTTTATCTGTTGTCGTTTGGATGGAACCTTTGGGCAGCTCTAATACTGATAATTCTCAGCGTAGTTCTGAAGTGGGTGAATTACGCAAGTTGGTGGGGCAGCTGACACAGCTGGTAGGTCTGCTGACGCCTTTGAGCCAATCGATGACCATGCTGTTATCGTCGCTACCTCCCCGAGATAACCAGGAAGCAGAACACGGACTACGAAGTAAAGGGAGAGGAGATGGGACCCACGGAACCCGTCAACGGACTACAGAAACCAACGAGGATGGTGATAACAGTTTTAGCAGTATGCCAAGACTGTTTTGCAGTAATAACGACGATGGTGGATTTAATAGGGACACTGCTAGTCCTCGTGCGCCTGATTTAAACTAAGCAGGGACTAACCAGAACAAAACAAGAGGTACTCAGAAACTTTTTTCAGACATTTTTAAAGCCTAATTTGACTTTCAGAAAAAGTTAACACTGTTGCTAATAATGGGACATTTAGAACTATGCTTGAAGATTTTGACTTTTTCTTACATAAATTAAAGATGTTGGAAATGGATAATTCTTATCTTAAGCACTGTTTGTCACTTAATATTGTACCAAAAGGCCTCAGGGTATGCAAGTACCCCAACAATGTAATTGATGGCAGTGATTTTCATACAGATTTGATTACAGCTTTTGATAAATGTGGTATGGATGTGATGAGGGCTATAATTAAAACCAATGATACTGAAATAGAAAGACTGTTAGTCAGGATAGAACAACTGAATCACAGCATTACTTCTGACTTAGTTTATACTATAGAAGATGAAAAATCTAAATACTTTAATATTTTGAAAAATGTGGAAGATAAATGTATTGAGGTTCAAAATAGGAAATTTAATAAAATCGAAAGGGACCTTCATGAATATAAGACCAATATTCATTATCCCAAACCAAAAGCCAGAGGTAGGAACTTTACTAATTATCAAACAGATATTCAGGATAAGGATGAGGTATTCCTAAGTGAAGAGAATTTTGACAGGGAATTCCCTCCTTTAAGAAGATCTGAAAGGCTTAGGTCTAAAAACAATGTAGACTCATATTCAAAAAACTACCAGGGGAACAAAAGGAGACCTCAAATGAGGAATCCAGTAAAATGGAACTGACTAACCAGATTGAAAACACAGGTTTTAGATGGATATGTGGTGATCTTTCTATTTACAATTTTTCTACTTTACCAATTAACAAAGTTATATTTAGTTTGTTCTCCAAAGGTTTTGGTTTTGTACCTAACAAAAAAACCAATATGGTCAACTTATTAATTGACTTGAAACTATTTATTAGGAATAAGAACCTTGAATTGATGTTTCATGACATAAATATACATAACCCTAACAACACCCTTAGACGTAGGAGTACATTTAACCCCCCAGTTCACCCCCAACTTAAAAATCTTGAGAACGTCCTGGAATACAACTTTAGACAGCAACTTTCACATAATTATGTAAATTATAACTTAACAATGGAAGAAAAGAAGTTGCTGGATGATATTAGTAGGGACAAGTCTCTTCGGGTGATGAAACCAGACAAAGGAGGGGGGGGGTGGTAATTATGGATCAAATATCCTACGAAGGGAAAATATTTGAAATTCTCAATAACAGATAAATATGTTAGAATTTCTATCAATGAAATCAACATATCATATAAAAAGATTTACCTGTTATTAAATGATATGGTTATGGATGGCCTCATTGATCTAGACACTTACAGATATTTACACGTTGACAAACCTAGGGTGCCTGTTATTTTTGGTATACCGAAAATTCACAAAGATGCCAATGATCCTCCTCTAAGAGCTATAGTGGCAGCAGAAAGTTCGGTAACAGCACCCTTGGCTAAATACGTGGATATTAAGATCAAGAAATTAGTGTCTGATAACCAGAACATACTTAAAGATTCATGGGACCTTCTCAAAGATTAGACCATTCCATGTGTTCCGCTGATCTTTCTTTTGGAACAATGGATGTGGTGGATCTTTTCACAAGTATTCCCCACGAGATCGGCTTGGAATGGTTTGAAGAAATGCTTGTTGGTTTTAATGGGCTTACCAACAATGAATTTAGGACAGTGCTAGTCCTTATGGAAATTGTATTAAAAAATAACTTCATTTATTTTGCAGGAGAATACTACAAACAGGTTAGGGGCGTAGCTATGGGTGCCCCTTGTGCACCCACTTATGCGAACGTTATTATGGCATACTGGGAGAATAACTTTTTGTTGAATTCCATCTATAAAGAAAAATGGTTACTTTATGGCAGATTTCTAGATGATCTCTGCTTTTTGTGGAAAGGTGATGTAGGTTCTTTTGTTGATATGGTTAAATGTTTAAATGAAACAACGTCCTTCTTGAAATTTACTTTTAAGTTTGACAGGAATACTCTGAATTATTTAGACATTACCATTACCAAAAAAGACAACCATTTTGTATCTAAGATATACAGAAAGGAGACTTTCTCAAATTCTTACCTCCATTTTACTAGCTCACACCCCTTTTTTCAAAAAAGAGCAGTATTAAAAGGGCAGTTAGTTAGAACTAGTAGAATGTTTTCTGAAGATGAAGATTTTTACAAGGAATGTAAGTGGTTAAGACAACAGTTTCAAAAGAGGGGTTACCCTAGCAAGCTCTTAGATGAAGTTTATGATGAAGTTTGCTTGTGTAGAAATTCTAGATTCGCCCCTATTTTAGGGACGGGAGGTACACTAGGGAACCCACCAAGTAGACTACAAGATGGTGACAAATACACTAACAGTATGGTTATTACCTTTGATGGACAAACAACATCCATCAGGAAAATTGTTGAAAAGGAATGGGAAAACTTTTTGAAATTCTCTGACTTGCATAATATTTTTTTTGACAAACCAAAACTTGTGTATAGAAAAGGGAAAACCATAAAAAATTATTTAGAACATGGTGACACTGATGTTAAGGCTATTACATCTACCAACAAGAAGGGTCTGTTTGGATGTGGTGCATGCAAATACTGTGCAAATCTTTTAGTTGGAGAGAGTTATTATCTTAAGGCAAGGGACAGGAGATTGGTACTTAACTCCTTTGCTAATTGTAATACCAATGGAATAATTTATTTGGCAGTATGTATGACATGTGACTCATTCTACATAGGCAAGAGTGAAAGGAAGCTCAAACAACGTATTTATGAGCATTTGTATGACATTAGAACAGCAAGGGAAAGTAATGCACTTTACAAACACTCTTGCCTTTGTACTAGAGCTAAATACAGATTTTTTTGTGTTGGAAGTTGTACAAGTTGATCCTAGGGGTGGCATGTGGGAGTCCAGGGTTGAATATCGAGAACTGTTCTGGCAAATAGTGCTAAAACTTTTCCATTAGTGCTTCAGCTTCAGCTTAATTCTAGCACTTCACTTGAAAGAGACGTTTTCCTGTGGTATCAGCTTGCTGCCTGAGTTTGTTTAGTGTCTTTTTTTGTGATTATCAGTTGATTTGGACACTTTCCTGTACTTGTTTAAGTATAGTCTATTTTGTCATCCTGGCTAATTACCATGATGATAACACACCCCTAAGAGTCGACTCAGTGGTCAGGGATCTGGGTATGCACGTAGACAGTAGCTTTACCTTCGACCACCATGTGACCACAGTGGTGAGGAAATCCTTTTACATTCTACAACTTATAAGTAAGGGCATGGCATCTAGGTCCAAAGAGGTCATTATCTCACTGTACTCTGCCCTTCTCAGACCATTCATAGAGTACAATGTTCCCTTTGGCATGTACCTGACCAGCAATATGCAGCAACTAGAGTGACCTCAGAGGCTCCTTACAAAAAGAACACAAGCCATAACAAACTTGCCTTATGCAGAGTGCCTTAAAGTCTCCTATAGATTGCTGAGGGGTGATCTATGCCTAGCTCACAAGGCATCCACAAACCCAACACTTATGAATCTCCTACATATTCTTGTCAAAGAGCACCAGAAATACAAGCTCTAGAGACATTAATTATGTCTGTGACATAAACAAAACATGCTGGAGAGGCAGATATGTGCCCCAGAGACTGCCCTTCTTATGGAACAGGCTTCCCATCCATGTGAAGCTGAGGCCGTCCATTACCCAGTTTCAGCATAACCTAGACAAGTTGATGGAGAATAGGAAATTTACACCTGGCCCAGCACCCAGATCCCTTTTGAACAGAGTTAGCTTATAAATGCCTGGCCCTCAATATCCTGTTTGGATACATAACATCATTATTGTTTTGGGAAAACTTGGCTAGGCTTAGAAAGGCTCCTTAGGTTGTTGGCCTAGTAACAGTCTATGAATCTGTGTGAAAGCATTAGATGTAGTTGGTGTAATATTTCTGATGCACCTCTTGAATGTTGTGTGGTAGGTGAGGATAGTACCACCACATTGTTAAACTCAGTTGATGGTCTTTATCTTTAGAAAACTGAATGAGATGGCATTTTTCAACTATAGAATTACAGTCCTCATTATCCTTGGAGAAGTCCATGCTAGAGTGCAAGAGAGGATTTTCTTCCAGATATCTCAATGCCCAATTTAAGAGGACAGTATAGATTTTGTCCAGACCTCTGAGCATCAGACCAGATTTTTAACCTATTGTACTTGTATGATTGCCAGTGGGGATTCTTAATCCAGTCTACAATTATTGTAGACAACTGGAGAAGCCCTGTGTTTATGTGCCTCAGTATGTTTTGTGGATGGTGTAGTGAGAGACAAGGGAGGGATCAAAATAGCTGCCATATTCTATGCACTCACCACAGGAATGCAGTAGGAGTTGTGTCTGAATTCCTGGTATTATGTCAGATTCATTTAGGGTGGGTGTTAGGATGGACCAAGGTTCAAAATTATCACTGCTCCTGCTCATGATGTTCTTGAGAAAGACCCCAATAAGCAGCTGAGTAGATTATTCAGTTAAGGACTTAAAAGTGGCATCATTGTTTGTAGATAGTATTGCCATTTTAATGGTCCATTATCTACAACACCCAGGTAACTGATTTGCTGTTGGCTGCATAGTGTTTGGTGTGAGTGACAGTGCCTCCAGCTGTAAGGCCATGACATAGAAGGTGTGAGGGCTTCTTCCATTAGTATAACAGTTTAACCAATTGTGGGTTTTGTTCAAATGTGATGACAAGTGGCAAACATCAGACAGGCAGACAAGTGTATTGAAGGACTGACTGTAATAGTGTACGTGCTGAACTTTTTGGTGGTACATAGGCAGAGTCTGAATCTTTGAACTAATCTCTGGGTTATCTATAGCCCTATTCTCATCTGTGGGACTGAGGGCACAAGTGGCAGCTTGGGACTTCTGTGCGGGGACACAGAGCCTCATACTCAAGTCATTCCTCCACTCAATTGATTAGGAGATAAATGATGCAGCTCAGCCATTGTGTTAGAGTTACATCTTGTGAAGCTGTTCCAGGCACAAGGAGATGATAAGACAGACCTAGAATTTATGGAAAGAATTTTATCTTGAGTAGCCTGAAAACAGTTATGAATTACCCAAGATTATTTGGAAATGGTAGCTTCAGGTAGTGGTGGCAGTTTTGCCTGCTATGCTTAGTCTGTCATAATTATGACCTTCAGCAACAGAAGGAAGGGAGAAAGGGAAAGAGAAGGAGACGAAGATGGAAAGTGAAGTGAAGAGTGATAGCAGCACATTTACCACAAGAATCAGTTACTATTTTAGAAGGATACACACCAGGATTGAATAAAATCCAAGTAGGCTCCATGTAGGGCCTACACTGAATGTATCTGTGTATAAACCCATGGTTCCCCCTTGGCAGAGAGCCATGCATAGTAATCATGGAGCACTATTGAGGGAGATTAGAGTAACATGGATATTGAATCCATGCAAACAACACTGAAGAGGCTATCCCATACTTGTGGACTGTCCATAAAATTCTGGGCAGGTGGCAACGACAGGGCAATATTTTTTTACTCTGTATGGGATGTTTGAGCAACGCAGTCCTTAGCAATGCTGAGCTGCATTTATACATATACAGCAGACATCTGGAATATATCTAAAAATATAAACCAGATGTAATCAATCATATTTTTTTTTTTTTTTCTTCCTCTTTGTGCAGAGTGGCACGATGCTTAGCAATGCCGAGCTGCATTTATACATATATAGTAGCCATCTGGTATATATTTAAAAATAGAAACTGGATGTAATCAATGTAAAATTTCTTTCTTTTTTATGTTTTTTCCCCTCCTGCATGTGTGTGTGTTGTGGCAGGGTGCTTAGCAATGCTGCTAGACATCTAAAAATAGAAACCAGATATATTCAGTTATTGTAGTTCTGCTGTGCAGCACCTTATTAGTATATTTGAAGATATATTACACTCCTCTAGTATCTAAGTGGCTAGAGAGGTTGAGTCATGCCCTACAGCTTAGTGGGTCCTGGGTTCAAGTCCTGATCAGTTATATATTTTATATGTATTGCTGTGAAAATGTGTCTGGTGACTGAAACATCAGTTTAATTTAAAATAAAAAAAAAATGTTACATTTAGAAAAGCTACATAATGCTAAGCAGCACTTAAACATGGTCAAGGGTCTACATTGTTTGCATGTTGCTAAGTTCTGCTTAAACATGGTTTGTGTGAGTGTGAGCGATGCTCATCTCTGCTAAAATGGCTTATGTGAGGTTGTGGGATGCTAAGCAATAGGGCAGTTTTTGAAAGTTACAGTATGACGTGTAAGGGTAGGAATGTAGCCTATATAAAGGCCAATATGCAGGAATTTTGTGGCATTCATTGGAGTCTTCACTTGGCTGTCAATATGCCTGGTGGTGTTGGAGAGGGAGTGCACTTTCAGGAGCAGAGATGGGGGGGGGTTGCAGGAGTCCAACATTTTTGTTGGAATTCTGGTTAAGAACTATGAACCCCAGCTGCTGTACGTTGATTACCAGGGCTCAGAGTGTAAGTCTGAGGCCTGGGATGAGTTGACTAGGAAACTTGCCAGTGCTACTGGTATCCACTGCGCTGGTGAGCAGTATTGTCACCACTACAATGACCTGAGGCATAAGAAGGAAGGAACCTTGGACACCTGGGTCCAAGAAGCTTGGGCTGGGCAGAACCCACAGATATGTAAGTATGTTTGGAAGTACTTTAGAAATGTACAAGCTGTATCTGTGAAAAACGGATATGCATAATGGTTTTCTACTCTTACAACAGCTGCAGAAGAGAGGGCTCACAATGTCCAGTTTCATGCAGGGCACTTAATCAGGATGAGGAGAGAGTGTGGTAATTAGGGAAACATCAAAGTAATAGCTTAATGCATAATGTACTTTTATAATAAATTATTTATAGAGTTTGCAGTCTTAACAGTCAGGCATGACATACCTGGGACATCTAACATACTTTGTAATGTGTCACTGTCTACCTGAAATGTTAAATCAAGTAAACATGCATTACTGTGTAGTATAGCTTCCAGACATCAGATAATGTTGGGGATCTACCCAGATTAAGAGTCACTGTTCTGATGTGATCATTGTCTGAAATATGCTGTAGATTCCATTCAATTAATGGATGGGGTATATGGGTTATTTATTAGAAGTCTTACACAGCTATCCATGGTGCACCTGCCAAACTTGAAGCAACATTAATCAATAACTTGTAAAGGGTGATGGTGCTTTGATATGTAATGTTTTGAAATAAAAAGTGTTCACTATTACTGTATTCACTGCATGTGTGTTCTAATCTAACACCTGTCAACTGTTAAATGTAAATGAATAAAGAATGCAGCAATAGCTGTCTGAAATAAATGTAGTGCAATACCTAGAGTAAGGTTCAAGCCTGTGTTCTGGCCATTTTGTCTGAAATAATACTATATATTCCACCCATTCAAGGGACACTGTATATGGGTAAGTTTGCTAAAGACATGGGCAGCTATCCATGTGTCTAAATGCCAGATTTTAAGGAACATTATCAATAAGGTTTAAAAACAGGATTTTGCCTTGATAAGTAATCTTTTCAAATAAGTGTGCATTATTCCTGTATTCACTACATCTATGTTCTAATCTGACTCTAATCAACAGTTAATTGTAAATGAATAAAGACTACAGTAAAAACTGTCTGAAATAAATGTAGTGCCATACCCACAGTAAGGTTCAAGCTTGTGTTCTTGCCATTTTGTCTGAAATAACTCTGTTTATTCCACCAAGTCAAGGAAAAAGGTATATGGGTAAGGTAGCTGACATCCTGGGCAGCTATTCATGTGTATAAATGCCAGATTTTATGGAATATTATCAAAAAACTTTAAAGCAGGATTGTACTCTGATAAGTAATCTTTTCAAATAATTGTGCATTGTTCCTGTATTCACTGCATGTGTGTTCTAATCTGACACCAGTCACCTATTAAATTAAGTGCACATTTTTACTGTAGTCACAGCTTATGGGTTCTAATCCCATGGCAGCCAACTAAGAAATCACCGGCTGTGTAGTCTACTTAGTGTACATGAAAATACCTCTCAACTGTCACAATTTTTCAGAATGTAATGCATAATGCACAATATGTCTGGTCCTTGATTAGCAGATAAATGACATTACTTGAAATGCAATTTATTTCCAAATCCATTATTAGAACACCTTGCTGCAAATGTATGAGTACACTATGTACAAGTGTTCCCTGTAGTTGTGCCTCTATACCACCATGTGTTGCAGCTTGGCCCATACTGTCCCATGCTAACAGGGTGAGAGCTATGTACATGCAACATCATCTATGCAATAGTTGCACTTACTGTACTCCCAACTTAAATTGTACATATGTAGAAGTATGCATTAGTAGTCTGTGTAGTAATATTACCTGCAAAGTTACTAATGGTGTTTTTCTCTCTCTCAACCCACCCCTTCTCTTCTCCAATTTATTAATGTCATTTATTATTATGATTTGATATTAATATATATTTTTGTAACTACCTCTTATGTTGGCCTTATGTATAATTTAATTTCGCTTTGCTGTTAAAATACTTTCATTTATATTATTTATTGTGTTCGTTATTATATTCCTTTCTATTACTTTTGAGTAATCATTATTATCTTCTATTTGTTAATGCTAACATCTGTTTGGTTATGTTTATTTTCACTTTATCTTTATATTTATTTTCTACAGCACAACAAGGTAGGCTGGTTCCTGGCAATCCAGCTACCTTGGCTCCCTGACCATGGCACGAGGCCCAGCAGGTCTGGGCTGCAGGCTAGTGAAGCCCCCTCTGCTGTCCCTGTGCTACCTGGGCCATTGGGTAGTTCTGCCTCAGAGGCTGGAGTTGGTCCCCCCTGTGGGATTGGAAGTGGAGGGGATGATGATGTCACCCATGAGAAACTGTCATACATGGTGCATGGGCTGCTGCATTAAACTCTCAGTGCATGCCTACACCGGATGGAGAGCATGCTGTCCATCCTGGTTGGGCAGTGTCTCCCTGTGTGCTGGCGTCAACCACTGCCTCCACAGGATCAGTGAAGGAGCAGTACTGACAGTCTCATGAGTGAGGATATAAGTCACACTGCTACCATTTCTGATGTCCATGGGACTGGGATTCCACAACACCCTCCCCAACCAAGGTGTTTATCCCCCCTTGTGTCACACACCAACCCTATCTACTGTCTTGTCTGTTTTATCTGTCTGCAAAAGCTTCCTCACCTTCCCAACTTACTCACTCCACATGTACCTATGTCCCTTCCCCAAATTCCACTCTCACCTTAAAAAAAATGGGCACCTGTCCCAGAAAAATATATCAGCCCATACATGGCTCTCCATTTTGCACATGTGTCCACTGGACACACTTAATTTGGTCCAACTGGCTTGACAACACACTTCTGTTGTCCTCACCTCTCTCTCTGGGAGGGTGACAGCCCAAACTCAGCTAAAAAATCTGCTAAAGTGCAAAGTTGTCACTGTACAAGAAATGGATAGCTATGGTTCTTTCCTACACCCTTCCTGCACATACCTACCTCCCTTTCACTATGTTTTCCCCCTGCTTGTACCCCATTTCACCACTGACCTATCTCCCCATTTTTCTTTGCTTTAAAGATTTTTTGCGTGACGTGGAGCAGTGCACCACATTGCTTAGCTATGCTAAATAGCTCTACATTGATTCAATAATGTTCAAAAAGGACACTTGTGCCCTATTTTGAACCCAGTACCATTACACCTACAGAACAGTAGCTCAACCTGCCAAGCCACACAGCTGCTAATTAACACAGGTGTTTTAATCAAAACATAATAATGCTCAAGTTCCTGTCATTAAGCATGTTTAAGAGATGCTGCACATTGTACCACACCACACAAATCAGCTAAAAGAGTAAGAGAAAAATAGTATTGTAATTGGGACTCTAGTACAGAAATACATCAGTATAAAGCCATACACGTAAGAATAGACATAAGTGAGGTGTCTAATAACAGGTAATGCAGCAATTATATGTACAACATGTAAAAATACACTTGCTAAAACATTAATGGAAAAATAGGATTTTAACTATGACTCTGGTAGACAAATACAGCACTCTAAATTCATACACATAATAGTAGATATAAGTGAGGTATCGAACAGCAGATTACTGTGGAATGATGTATTTGACATGCAAAAATATCCTTGCTGTAATATTGACTCTGTAGCTCAGTATGTAAAATGCATTAGGAACATTTGTTTTTGGTACACATGGTCCTGGGTTCAACTACAGCTGCATCTAGCATTGAAAATGCATGTATGTGGACATTAAGATTATAAATTGTGATATGTATGTCTGTCTCATCACCTATTTATCCACCCAAAGCAGTACAGATGGAATGTCTGCTTCTAAATAATAGAAGTCAATGTCTGCTTCTAAATAATAGCAGTCAAAGGCCTACAGATAGGACCACTATTAACTACTAATATTACAACACTAGAAAGTGCAGAGAATGTCAGATCATGCATTATCCTGAGTTCACAGAGGATTTCAAAGACTAGATTACTATCTATGCATGTCCCTAAGTCCATGACTACTGGGTCAACTGCAAGGGGTGTATTGTCAATATGACAGTTACCAGGGATGGATGACTTCCCAGAGGATACTATTATGTATTTCTTGGCATTTAATTTTAGTGCAAGGCTCTGTCACCAGTTGTTTGTCTGTGTCAGCCCCTCCTGGCGAACATTTGTGTCAGTGTCAGTTGTAATAGTACACTGATATTTGTTTGGCATGGTTGTTTTATATATTATAAGGGGGGTTACCCCTAGGGGCCACATTACAATGGACTCCTGTGTTTGACGTGTGATCATACATCAGTATATTTCATGGTACAAACAGGAATAGCTTACTATTGCTACTTTCCTACTTGCATTCATACCCTTTGCATATTTGCACACTGTTGAATATGACATGTGCAATCACGCAGTGAATACTGCTAGCCATCCTTTATTGGTGTATCGCTATATAATGTACTCCCATGTATGTGATCCTGACATATGTTCCCATTTTGTTGTCTTTCAGGAAAATATGTATTCCTGATGCCAGGGCCCTGTTACAGACACTGAAAATGCCATCATCCTGGAGGCCTTGCATCAACACCATCAACTCCTGTTGTTCAAGACAAGGGCAAACAGGCAAGAGCAGGCACCATTGTGGCCTGATTTGGTCCATGATGTGAATTCTATCAGTCACCAAAGCAGGACATATGAGCAGGTGTGACACTGTGCCACAGATATGATCAATGCCACATGCAGAAGAGCAGCAGCTGTGGCCAGGAATGTGGTGTCACTGGTGGATGGCTTGAGGCAGAACAGCCACTGTCAGCCACTGAGGACTTCCTGGTGAACCTTGGAACACAGTACATCCATCACACAGTCATGGATGTCAGTGACACTGTTTCCATGCAAGTGGACCAAGCACTTTGAATGTCATGCTTATATTGTGACCAACATACCAATTAACATAGTAGCTACTGTAAATGTATGATCTTTGGATTACCCTATTATAGTGCAACATGTGGTGTTTACATTGCCTCTCCCTCAAATTTTCACAGGATCCTTAGGAATCAGACAAGGCTGTGCTCCTGTTAGTGGTAAGCACAACAATGTTTTGTTAGAGATGTAGATTTAGTGCAATGTATTCACTAAAGTGCCCTCCCAGGCTTGCTGACTGGATTGATGTACTATCTGCATAAATGCCAGCTCCACAGATATTTCCTGACTGTACACAGTTTAGAGTCATACCTATGCCTTATAGTTGTCAGCACATTGATAGATTTCACAGTATTGTCAGGACATTACAGATTGCCATATGTGTCAACTTTGCAGAGTTTTGCCAAATGTCAACAGTGAATATCAGTCTTGCTCCTGAGATTCCTGTGTAACAGGTAACTACAGATGTTTGTTAGAAAAGAATATCCTCATGTTCTACAATATGAGGTTGGGGGTTAGACAGGTCTGTAATAGTGACAGCAGTGTATACAACTTAACATATGTTGCAACATAGTACTGCAGAGCATAGTAGTGCATGTATTAACGTACTGTTTTTCCCTTTTTATCACTGGTGATCAAAGGGGTTGGTCTCTATCCCCTTCACAGCCTGATGTCAGTGTCTCTTCAGACTCTGATGATGATGGTGAGCAAAGTGAGGCACAGGTGGGGTTGAAGGCACTGAATCTGTCACAGAAGTTTACATCCCTCTTTTCCCCTCATTATCACCATACACAGTCAGTATGCCTATGCATACCCAGTCCCCTAAGGCCACATATATTGGACAGTTGAAGGGTGGGGACATTAAACAGGAATGGCTGCAATGAGTGTCAATACTGGCTATAGCCAATGACTTGGTGAGTATCACACAGGTGGGTTGATAGTGGTGCTCATAGGATGCCTGCTGTCCTTCAACCACCTGTTGCACTCATGGGGTGCCTATGAGTGGTAGGACGTATACATTCCATTGTACAGTGACATGTAACATGTCTGGAATTGGATATCTTGCTACATGTAAGAAATGTCCAAGTTTCTATGTTGGAAAATTAGTTAGATGACTGAGAGATAGAATTTTGGAGCACAGGTCTGAGATTTGTAATAATGTAGTCACCAACTCATTGGCTTGTCACATCTCTGTTAGGAGTCCTACTCATGAATTTGATTTTAGGGTCATATCAATTACATATCCAGGTATTAGACATGGGGATCATGTCAATAATGTAGACATGAAGGAGTATGAATAGATAATGAGACTTGAAGCAAGCAGAGATCCAGGTTTGAATAAACAAGTTACTTTAAAACATGTTTTAAAGAATAAACAAAAGAGAATTAGGAGAAAATGAGAATAAGATGTTCTTTCTATTTCACATAATGTAGTTTCTATACCTTTAAGAACTGGGCGTTCACTTTGATTAATTAATGGTTGTGTCATGTGTCATTAGTATAAATATTGGTTCTAATTTTTATTTTGTGTAAGACACTGAGGAAGGATGTTTTGATATCCAAAAGCTTTGTCATTTTTATTGCTATTGCTATTGTTTTACTACTTTTGTTTTTAATAAATTAGTCTGGCATGATGGCTTGGAGAGAATATTTTTTCTTCTGCTGCTGCTTTGTTTTTTTTTCTCTCCACTTTACCACTTGTTTCCACATTTTTCACATGAAGGCGCGATGGCTGCCAGCCTAGCCAGATAGAATTTTATAGATAATTCTGTCATCTGTAAATTTTAATGTAAACCACAGGCTTGTTGTCTTAAATGGTAAAAATAGCGTTACATGAGGAACTGGAAAATAATGTAACAACAGTGCACTCTGCTGTAAGGAAGCTAAGTCAAGCATTTTATGACTGTCTTTAACTTTTAAAGTTGGCTCCAGCCTGTTTAGGTAAAGGAATTCTTGCTATTGTTTTAAGGGCCGAGTTAATGGCCAGAATTTGCATGCATAAATGTCCTTTATGGCTTTGCTTCCTGACCTGGTGTGAGCTTACTAAACAATGTAAATGTAGTTTATAAACTGAACAAGCAAAACAGACTACTGAAAAACAAAATAGAGAAGAAACCACACAGTAGCACATAACGAAATGATAAAGCGCTTTAATAGTCAGACTAAAAGTACAACTAGCGTTGTCTATAAAAATGTGTAAATCTAGCCAACTACTAAGCTAGTGAGGCAAAAAAATAATAATTACAAGTGCATAAAAACTTCGCTGGTGTTTGCAAAACTGAGTTAATACAAATACCTATGTTAGTGCACTAAACTGTGTATGTTGAAGCATATCAAGTGTACTGAACATAATTGGTAGTAAGTAAAGTATCAAGATAAAACTATAAATTCTCAGCAAAAAATACTCAGCAAAAAATATTCAGCAAAAAATACACATAAGGTCACTGAACCAAGGTGCTCAAAAGCATTAGAATAGCTGTGTCGTGCTAGTGTGGAAGGTAACCTGACACAGCCTACCTATTAAGGCTCCTAAGTTTAAGAACACTACTTAAAGAACAGTTCTCATTCAGACCTGGTGAACTGTATGCGTTGAGTCTAATTTGCCAAAACAGCTCTCGCTCTTCTAAGTTAAGTGGGAGAGGAGCACCCCTGAAGTCCTGTGTGATCTGGTCAATAATCAAAAATTTAAACATATGGTTGGGATAAACTGAAATGTGTTTTGCTAGTGCATTATCAAGTTTCTGCTTCCTGATCGCATAAGTATGTATTTCTCTGTGATCTCTGAACTCTTGACTAGCATTGTGTAGTAAAAAGTATTGTCTTGTGTTTTTAACTGTGGCTGTTTTGTGTAGAGATAAGTTAAGTTCTAAGCGTACATTGCATGTATATAGTGATCCTGTACCAAGTCACTCTAATAAGCCTTGACTATTTAGTTATACTACCAATTGGATAATAATATTATTGCACAGTAATAACTGGACACCCTTTTAAGAGCCTTTGTGTAGCTGATAAATATTAGCTGGGTGGTGGCAGTGATTTCTACCATATAGTCTGGTTAAGAGGGGCACAACTGGAGAACCTGTGCCAGCCTTTCCCAGGAGTGTCTGAATGGTTGTATAAGCTTAATTCAAAATGTCTGTGTTTGTGTGTGTGTGTGTGTGTGTGTGTGTGTGTGTGTGTGTGTGTGTATATATATATATATATATATATATATATATATATATATATAGATATATGTGTGTGTGTGTGTGTGTGTGTGTGTGTGTGTGTGTGTGTGAGCTACTTGTTCAGGGACACAAAGCACTGGTTGGACAGAGAGGGTGCTGGAGGTTTTAGCTTGCCCATTAGGCTGAAATCTGGACCCTATAGCTGTGCCAGTAGGGAGTCTTATTTGGGACCTGGAGAGCAAGGGAGTGACCAGCCCCGGACTGACTGTGATCTCTGTGTGCTCTCAAGGGAAATTGCACTTTACTGTGTGTATTTGTTCTCCTGACGCCCCTCACTGGTGTTATTGATGAGGATTGAGGCTCCTTAATTGCTGGGCCAGGGCATGGGCATTACAGAGGGAATGGTCCCAGCAGACAACAGTGACCCTCCGGTTGTAGCCCGGCTTCTGACTTTGGGCATGTATTTGCCAGTGCAACTCCTGGTAGAGCCAGTTTCCGTGTTTGAGGGTGGAGATGGTGAACTGTCAGCTCTACCATTCATGGCTCAAAGCTGTCCTACATCCATACACAAAGGGCTAGCACAGAGCTTGACTGTGTTCATGCAGACACTCACACAAAACTCTCATGATCAGGTGACCTACATACACACATGCCGCATTTCCATGGTCCATCTTGCCTGTTTCACTTCCTGACTCACATGTATGCTTGTCAACCGATTGGGTCAGCCTAGGCCTCCTGCACCCCCACAAAACACCCTGTGCAAGTGATGATACCTGTGCCACATCCTTGTCATCCTTGTCATCGATGAAGGGAAATGAAGCTATGTGTCTGATGCACAGGGTGACTGTATACATTACTATGTATTTGTTTCATCTATTGTTGCCTTTGACATGCCACTTGTACTGCTCGCAGACAGATATTGCAAGCTGTCATTTGTAATGAGTAAACCACAAATGTTACTTTGTATGATGTTGTAACGCTTGTATACTAACACAACGAAAGGTGTCTCATGGTCCTGTTTATATTTTAATAGTTTGTATTCAATTTCAGGTTCATTATGCTATTCAGTCGCCAAGACATTTTTAGAAAATTAATTATTTTTAGAAAATGAATTATTTTTAATGATAATAAGAATGTATTTTAGAATTTCCTTATATGGTGATTTTCCTGTTGGGAAAGGTTCACAGGAAGTCATGTGATGATTCTGGAAGTATTTAATGTGAATGAACTTCCAGCAATGTTGTTTGCCTTGAGAAAGCTTGCATGTGGTCGAGTGAAAGCGCTTGGATGATATTGTGGATTTTTACTTTGCCTGGTTACATTAAAGGATCTTTTTGGAGAACTAGCAGCTGTTTGATTTCTTCATCTGCTTATTTTGAAAGCCTTTGTTTACGTGCTTCTGGGTCCTGTGGTGCCAAGTGATTTTCATTCTTGGTCTGTTTATATTTCAGTCATACCTATGAGTACACAGGTACAATAAACCCATAAATGTCAGAGCACAGGATGGAATGTCACCACAAAAGAAAAATGTCTTCAGAAAGGTAAAGCAATATAGGTGCATGGCTCCATAGATTCATATGTGTATAACAGGCTAAGAAGAACAATGACTTTTTTCAGCCTAGTCATGCATTCCTAATGTCTGACAAAGTCTGATACCCTTGATAAGTGTAAGCAGGGTTTTGGGAGCTGAGACATCTACAAGCTGTGGCATGGGAGATGAACCATCTACAGTTACCTGGGTCTATATCAGAAGACCGAAAGTTTAAAATTGTGAACACTCTAAATAGCGAAAATGCTGGACCTTGAAATCATTACAGCCCCCTACACCCCCCGCTAAATATATATTCCAACTCCAAGATTGTACTACAGTAAGGAAAGGGCAAATATTCCAATTGTCACTGTACTGCAATCTCAAAAAAAGCACTTTGAGGTCCGGCATTTTTGCTTTTTAGAGCATTTGCAATTTTAAACTTTTGGTTTTCTAATATAGACCCCAATTTTCTGTGTCCATTAGACACACATGTCCTAAACCAGTTATGATTGTCTTATTCTGCATCCTATTTTGTAACTTGCACATGATGTGCGTTACAGCGGAAAGTTTGCTTCACTTGGATGGGGAGGATGTTACAATATGGGTGTAGTCTCTGGGTTGCATACCTGTCTCTCCAGGGTGTCCTATTTATACCATAGTCAAGGTTTAGGTGTGTAGAACAGGTGATTCTCATGCTGGTTCTTTCTTGGATATGCAGGGGGGGTACACAGTGGGATCTGACACCTTCCTATATGGCAGCCATACACCTCTCCTCCAAAGCACGTAGGAGACAGAATACAAAGTTATGACCTTGACACAGTCTACATAGAACATGTCATGTACACTATGTATTGGTTTACTGTGGAACCTCAGTGGCTATTACAGTTGTCGGATATGCCTGCGTAGTTACATACCAAAGGTGTCATTGCACTCAATGATAGGTGTAAAGAGTGGCAAATACAGTGTAGCAATGACATTAGGTTCATAGGTCATAGATCAGTACTAGGCTAACTGCCCTTATGGGCCATTTTAAGCATAGTCAATAACCCCATGTGGAATCAAACCCTGCACCTTGTGGTTGTAAGGTAAACACCTTAAGCATTATACCAACCTCCCAACCTTCTGGGATTTACATGCCATACCTTTCTATATAGGTTGTAAAAAACTGAATGAATTCCCACATCTTACTGACCCGTGAAAGTCAAAGGCTAGATCACGCTCAGTGCCCATAAGTCCCTGACTACTAGGTCAACTGTTGAAGGTGTGCAGACACTACAATATTTGCCAGGAGTGGATGACTTCCCCAAGTATAGTATTGTGCATTCCTTGGCATTTAGTAATTGTCAATGACAACAGTTGAATGTGTGTTTGTCAGCCCATCCTGGATAACTGTTGTTTCTGTGTGGGATTCAGTGACAGCTTCTAATTTGCAATCATCTACAAATGTATTCAGTCTGAGGTCACTGACAGTGGCCAACCCTGCAGAAAAGGGAATGGCTAGAGGGATAGTCCCAGGAATGATTAGTGGGGAAGTCCACTGGTGACTGTCCTTATTGTGGCGGTGTACTGCACAATGCTATCATCCTGGATAATGACTGTCAGACACTTGGCTAGCCACTGGCTGACATACTAGTTTGTAAATAAGCTCTACAGTTTTTCAACAATCCCTGATGGCCTAATAGTGCCAAATGCCTTGGCAGAGCATGGTAGGTATAGTGAGTCATTTTCCCCTCATCCATTGCATAGTTTAACAGTCAATTAGGTCCACTGGTTAGGGTAGGCATGATCTGCCCTTGACTAAAACAAACTGTGTTTGGTCCAGTAGTATCTGTAGGTGTACTACATTGTTACTGATCATTTCCATTATAATTCATTTCATGGCTTTAAATATCAGACTGCTGGGATATCTGGGGACAGTGCTTGTCACTGCATGCTAGTTGTCCTGTGTGCAACTCAGTATTGCAATTATTTCCATCATGGTTTCCAAGAAAATAGTCATCCAAGGTGTCTGTGTCTGTACAAAGCACAGGCGATCAATGGAGGGGAAAATAATACATACACCCTGTAACTGTAAGGAGGAAGTTTTTAAACAGTTATTCTGCAGTTGGACAGCACTCAAGCAGTGTGTACCCTGTGAAGAATGCTGATAAGAGGGGAGTCCACAGAAATGCTGGTGCCTGGAAACAACTAGTGCTATTCTCACCACAACCAATCTCTCCTTTGATACTATGATCCTATACTTTTTCTTTCACCAGAAGCAAAACTTTAGTACCAAGCTCCAGGTCAGAAGCAGACCACAGCCTGTTTGTTCATCCACATAGTTGTCCCATGTCATGCAAGGCTCAATAGTCTTAACATACCCTTTGCCAGGTAGATGCCTTGATTAGCAACCAGAGCAATCATTTAAGTTTGCATGTATTATGCCTTGAGTTCTGGGGTTATTCAGATTTCACTAGGGTACTGACCAGATGATGTTTAGGAGCACAGCTACAGCATCACAATATAATGTTCAATGACAGGTGAGATAGACATCAAAGGTTGCTCAAACAAGCACCATAGTGCCAGTGATTCATGTTAGGTGACAATTTCACAGCAATGCATGCAGCCTGACCTTCAACAGCTTAATGGTGAACATCTGTGTGACTTGGATCTGAGGCCTGCTGCAGAGGAGTGGCCACCTTTGGCCAAAGTGTGTCTACCTCCAGCATTTCTTGGGTATGTCATACTGTACATTTATGTTACTGGGATACATGTCTATGTTCCCATATCATTTCACATTACATCCAGTTTGCTGTCTGGTTGGTTGTTTGACAGGCATTGCAGAGTTGCAAGGTCAAAGTTATGACTGCAAAGTTGAACAAGTTCTGTGTGCATGCACAGACACGAACATGTTCATTGCAAGGAGTGCCTACAGACAGCGTTTTTGATGCTGTCAAACCCAAGCATGTAGCAGCATGACCCTAACTTTGCTGGAGTTGTACATTGTCACATTTGTAGATATGCTATTGTGACCATACCTAATAACAGGATTATGGTTAATGTAAGGGCTACATGCCTGGAAAAGCACTGTACTCACTCAACCATGTTATGGTACACTCTCAGGTGATAATGTCCATAAAGCAGCTACACCAGACCGGAATCACCAGGACACGTTTACTCGCAATAAGGTACTGACCACAAGGCAAAGTAACCACAAGGTTTATTAACGTGCTAAATTATATATCACAAACAAAACACACACGTTTTCGTCAAAGGTACTGACTTCTTCAGATAAAATCCAATAATCAAACCCCACCTTTAAATAGTATCAACCCATACAGGTTTAATCAATTAATTAGATAAAACCATCAATCTATTACAAACATATATAAATATATAAACAAAACATTGTTTGAACAATCCATACTTCTTTATAAAATAAATAAAATACAAATAGAAATGCATTCAGTATATATACTACAATAAATAAATAATAATTTGATATATACATTTATAATAAATAATAACTTTTGCCTAACTAAATGCATCCAGATTTTAGCTTTAAAAAAGGCACTATAGAAATGGACTCATTTAGTCCTGGGGGCTGTGTGGCTTCCAACAAAATTTGCCAAAAGGTTTCCCTATGTGCCAAACTAGCCTCCCAGGGCCCACCTCTTATGTCTTTTAGAACCATTTCTATGGCAAAAAACAAAAAACTTGCCCCTTGACATTCTGTGGAATGCTTGTACAATGCGTTGGTGTTTTTACACTTGGCTATGTCATACCTATGTTCGTAAATGCGCCTCTTAAACTGGCGCTCAGTTTTTCCAACGTAGAACGCCGGGCACATTTGACACATAGCCAAGTAAACCAATCCACTAGATGCACAATTACAATAACCATTGGTTTTGATATCCCTCTCCCGACTTTCTAAATACAGATGACTGCCTTGTATAATGAACTTACAATAGGGACAGCGCCCACATTTGTATGTGCCAGTTTTATTTTTTGAGGTTGGTATACAAAATTCCTGATTTTCCAATACCCTTTTCATATTCTGGCCCCTTCTATATATAGTTTTAACTGACCTGGCTTTAAAGACATTCAAATCAGTAAATTCTTGGAACATAGACCATTCCTTGTCAACAATGCTCCTAATATGGGATGCATTACCACTGAAGCTGGTAATAAAAGTAAAATTACCAAAATTTGCTTCCGTAGTACCCATAGGGGTCCCCCCATCTAATCCTGTACACGTCTCCCCCAAATTAGGTCTAAACCTAGTATGTCGAGCTGCACTAACCTCTTCCTGTACTGATGTAATCAATTCAATGGGATAACCCCTCTCCAAAAACAAAGATGTTAAAACCCCACATTCCAATCTAAAATCTTCTTCAGCAGAGGTCATTCGAGATATTCGAACAAATTGTCCCTTGAGAATACCTCTTTTTTGATAACGTGGATGTGAACTAGTGTAATGTAAATAACCATTGGAGAAGGTAGGTTTTCTGTAAATACAGGATTTTACCCCTTCCCCCTCCTTTATAAGAGCCACATCCAAATAATTTACCCTTTCAAACGAAATCTGATGGGTGAATTTAAAAAAAGAGGTAGTGGTATGTAGGTAATCAATAAACTTTTGGATGTCTCCCACGGGGCCATTCCAAAAAATACATATGTCATCAAGAAATCGAACATAAAAGTTCCAATGGTTAGAAAAGGAACTGTTGGTGACATACTTTTGCTCCCACATATACAAGATAATATCCGCATATGTTGGGGCACAATTAGCTCCCATGGAAACTCCCGAAATCTGATGGAAATACTCACCAGCAAAGAAAATATAATTATTTTTCAGAACCAACTCCATTAAATGGGTAATGGTATGGACATCATTGTTGGTAATATTCGGGCACTCCCACAAAGCTTCCTCCAACCATTCCAACCCTACCTCACTAGGGATAATGGAGAAAAGATCAACCACATCGATGGTCAAAAACACAACATCTTTTTCAAATAAATGAGGTTGTATGCTACGTAAAAAGGCCCAAGAATCCTTTAATATATAACCTTGCCTTCCCCACAGTTCTTTTAATTTCCAATCCAGGTACTTAGAAATACTATGTGTTTTGGAGCCCTGAGCAGCCACTATGGGTCTCAAAGGAGGGTCCTCCAAATTTTTATGTACCTTGGGTATCCCGAAAATAGAGGGTACCCGTGGATTGGGATTAGAAAGGAAGGTGTAAGTGTCCATTTCAATTACCTCCTGATCTAATAAATCTTGTATGGCCAAGTCAATTTTGTGATAGGACAAGTGAATCTCATTTATAGAAGCAGAAGTGTACTTATCGTAGTCATGCAAAATATCATACATCTTAGCCTGGTACAAATTGGCATCCATAATGACAGTCCCCCCACCCTTATCAGGTTCCATGATTCTCAACCCAGGGTCCTTACTAAGTTTTTCCAATAAATTCTTTTCGTCAATAGTTAGGTTGTCCCTGAATCTATCCGAACCTAATTCCTTACGGAACCTACTCTCAATCCTTTGCTCAAGATTCTTGAGCTGAGGATGTAGTGGGGGGTTAAAAGTACTAGATTTTCTCAGATGTAAACTGGGAGTACCAGATATGCCACCTAAAAGATTTTCTAGGTTCAATTTGCGTGTAAAGAGTTTTAAATCTAAAATTGCATGTACCAAATTACTACGCTTATTTGGTACAAATTTAAAACCCTTTGTAAACAATTGGAAACATGTGTCAGTGATCAGAAAATCACTGTAGTTGTAAATACAGTAGTTGTCTTTGGTATGTAGGGAAAACTGCCCTGACGGTGTAATGGACAACTGGTCACATACTACCAGTTGTGTCCTCTGTTCTTCTTCCATACCCGAGGGGGCCCCCCACCCCCTCTCTGGTCCTGCGGAGCCCGGACTAAAGGGGGGTGGTCTTCGTTGGAATGCTGCCCCTGCTGTCGTATACGTTCGGATCTACGTAACACCTGTTCACCCTCAAAACCTTCCCCTGATGTTTCATCCGTAGAGAATACTTCACCCCTAGAATTCTCCAACATAATGGGATTGGGGTCGTTAGATCTATATGTAGCTTCACTGGCCTGATTATAAGTGTGCCATCTATTGGACGGAGGGTTAGGATACTGCCGCCCCTCCTGATATTCTAAAATGTCCCTCCTTAACTTTTTATATTTACGACTAAGTACCATGTCGCAATGCAGATCAACATCCCTCCTGATGTCGTGATACTTAGCTGAATCAAAAAGTAAATCTTCTGTCATACGTTTATAATAATGAGAAATGTCTTGTTGCAATATAGAAAGCTCATGACTATTTTTCTTAATAATTGCTTTAACTATATTTAAACCACATTGATCAAAGGCAGCAATAAGTTCTTTATGAAAATCGCTACCAGGTATAACCTGGTTAGGGTATTTAGAAACCCTGAGACCCTTAGGTACAATACCTTTGTTTAAGTTCTCAGTCAAATATAAATTATCCAACTCCAAAGTTTTATAACGATACAAGGCATTTTCAAAAAGGCGTTGGGTCTCCAAGTAAGTCCTACCCGGCCCCGTACGGTCGCTGTTATTCTGGTCGAACAAAAATTGGGGCTTGGTAAACATCCAGTCCGTAAAAGTGGAAGTCGGAAAACCATTCCCCTGTTTGTCAGCACTCCTGTTTGTTTCCTGACTCGGAGAAACAACAGCTTCATGCAAAACCGCCGGTGTGCGGTCAAACTCATTGGTATCACCTTCCCTTGCTTCGCCCTCGCTTTGGTACGGACCGTACCAAGTGAACCACTATTAGAAGGTGAAATATGGTTGCAAGAGGAAACCAATTGCACGATGTTACGTTGTTCGCTGATAATGTTACTAATGCCTACACCTATAGGAGTAAGCAAATTAATCAAGGTGGTCAGTTGACCCGTGAGTTGCACAAATCCGTCCCCTTCGGACCTGGATCCATCGACAGAAAAACATCTCTGTCCCTCCTGCCCAAAAGGAGAAACCGGGCTGGCTGCCATAACAAACCTTCCAAAAGAACAACGCTGCAATAAACCAGTAAATATGTCCACAAAGCAGCTACACCAGACCGGAATCAGCAGGACACGTTTACTTGCAATAAGGTACTGACCACAAGGCAAAGTAACCACAAGGTTTATTAACGTGCTAAATTATATATCACAAACAAAACACACACGTTTTCGTCAAAGGTACTGACTTCTTCAGATAAAATCCATTAATCAAACCCCACCTTTAAATAGTATCAACCCATACAGGTTTAATCAATTACTTATGAATTTTTGGTATCCCAAATATATTGCTGATGACCGGAAATTTATTTGACAAGTATTCATAGTCTTCTTCGTTTATTTCACCCTGCAAAAGCATGTCTTCTAAGGATGCATCCACTTTCCTAAAGGCTATGTTTATTTCATTCAGGCTCATTTCAATATAATTGTCTTCCCAGAGCATGGTCATTAAAATACTGATATAATCCTGCTTGTTGGTGATCACAACACCATTACCCTTATCCGGCTTCATAATTCTAATATTATCAATGTCACTTATTTGATGCAATATGTCATATGTAATATTAGGTATAAAAGGAACATGTGGTGTTTTAAGTAATCCAACAATTCTTTCCAATAGTGTTGGTGATTTCAAAATTTATAATTATTCTAACGTTACACTAGACAGTGAACATGCGGAATTTTTTTCAAAAGGTTTTAACTTCGTCCCATCTAGAAAAGGGAATATGGTTGACCTATTGGTGGATTTAAAGCTTTTTACATGGAAAATAAACCTCAGGCATCACTTTAATGGTAGCGACCCCATAGGTTTAGGACGACCAAGTACATTATCAAAACCAAGTATGTTTAATCCTGTAATGAACCCTACCATAGCCTTATTTGAAAGAACATGTGAACAGAACATTAGGAACTATTATAAGAAGAAAAAATGGAACAAGTCACATTATAATATGACAGATAGAGAATATGACATATTGCATCAAATAAGTGACATTGATAATATTAGAATTATGAAGCCGGATAAGGGTAATGGTGTTGTGATCACCAACAAGCAGGATTATATCAGTATTTTAATGACCATGCTCTGGGAAGACAATTATATTGATATGAGCCTGAATGAAATAAACATAGCCTTTAGGAAAGTGGATGCATCCTTAGAAGACATGCTTTTGCAGGGTGAAATAAACGAAGAAGACTATGAATACTTGTCAAATAAATTTCCGGTCATCAGCAATATATTTGGGATACCAAAAATTCATAAGGGTCTAGATAATGTAAAATTTAGACCCATAGTTGATGGGAAGCGAAGTAAGGTTCACTTTATTAGTAAATATTTGGATCACCATATGAAAATTGGTCTAAGAAAATTTACTCACATTATAAAAGACTCATGGCATTTTTTGGAGAGGATTAAGCATATGGATATCTGTAAAAATACTAAGATTTTATTCGTAACAATAGATGTCTCTAATTTGTTTTCAGTAATACCCCACCAAGTGGGTCTAGTTTGGTTGGAAGAACAATTGTTTGCCTCAGGTATGTACCAGCAGGAACAAATTAATTTGTATGTTAGACTTATGGAACTAGTCCTTTGTAATAATTTTATATATTTTGAAGGTCATTATTTCAAGCAAAAAACTGGGGTTGCTATGGGAGCCTCTTGTGCTCCCATTTATGCCAATTACATTATGGCCTATTGGGGGGAGCAGTATGTACTGAACAGTGAGTTTAGATCATATATTAAATTATACTCACGTTTCCTGGATGATATTTTTATAGTTTGGGTAGGTGATCATTTAGTGTTGGACGCTTTTTTACAGTATATTAATAATACAGTGTGGTTTTTACAGTTTACATATGACATCAATGATAGACAGATTCACTATTTAGATATTACCTTGGATTACAACATTTCAGAAGGTGTTATTCATTCTAATATATATAGGAAACCTACATTTTCCAATTCATACTTGCATTATGACAGTAGTCACCCTAACCATCAAAAGAAGGCCCTAATTAAAGGTCAGATGGTTAGGGCTGCACGTATGGTTAGTAGGAACACTGATCTGGTTAGTGAATTGGACTTTATAGTAACACTGTTTCTAAATAGAGGATATCCGGAAAAGTTATGTAAGGAAGTTCGGGAAGAGATTCTAGTTAAGAGGAATAATGGTGTCATGCAAGCAATTTTACTGTCAGAAACCGACAAATTTGGTTACAATTGTAATGGCGAGACAACCGTGAATTTGATAAATGAGTCCATTTTATTTATTCTCACCTACAATAGGGATATTGAATGCATCCAGAGGTACATTTTAAATAACTGGGAGGTTTTTCAACATAACCATGAGTTTAGCAAGATCTTCAGTAATAAACACAAATTTGTTTACAAAAAGGACCGGTCATTTAAGGACATTTTTGAAAGGAGCTCTTATGCACAGGAACATCATACTAACAGGGTAAAGGGCAATTTTAAGTGTGGCAGATGTTCTACCTGCTGTTATATTCATACTACAGGTGAGAGGTTACTAGTCAATTATTGTAATATTAATATTTTAGGACATTATGACTGTCATACTAGGAACGTGGTCTATCTTGCGAAGTGTCAAGAATGCAAGGTTTTCTATGTGGGGAAAACCTGCAGAAAATTTAGAGACAGAATTAAGGAACATCTTTTGGACATAAAACACAAAAAATCTATTAACGCACTAGCAAGACATGTGATTGACCACGAAAGTCATAAATTTAAGTTTTGTATCATTCAGCAACTCAACATTGACCCACAAGGTAGGATTACACAACACCACTTGGACTTGTGTGAACTAAGATGGCAACTACGTTTAAATGCTCACAATTATCCTGGAATAAATGAATTTATTTCGATTAAACCATGTCTTAGGCTTAGACATATTGAGGGTTGACATTATCAATTACATCCACAAATATAATGAAACATAATATGATATAGATAATACATATAACACATAATACACAACCTTGGTGTTATTTATAATTTTTATTGTTATAATTAATATTTACATAATTTTTAAATAACCAATACATAACATAGAATTTAATGGCAACTACTTTTAAATTATTTATAATATTTATACACATACAAGGTCTCACATATATATATATATATGACACTTATGTGCATAGTATAAGATTACATTTAATTTATATTGATATTTATTATTATTGTTATTTATATGTTTTGTTTATACAGAGTGGTTTATTATACTGAACAAAATTTTATATAATTCATGTAATGTTTCGACCTATATGTTAGGTTTATAGAGGTTGAATGTGTTTCCAATTAATTAATTGGTTTTAATCAATTTTATTGTTGATTTTATTTAATTGTTAATTGAATGCATTATATAAACGGCTTTGCCAATCTGAGGAAGTCATTGCATCTTGACGAAACCTAGGTCATTGGAGAGCCGGTTGTGCAGTTTGTTTCGAATAAACTTGGTGGTTGAAACTACGTTCTTCTTTGGTTAATACATTGTTACATTTCAGCATCTGTCAGGCCACTGCCTAATGATGGCCTGCTGTGATGTACACAGAAGCAAGACTCTATTGCTAATGGCATTATCAATGGTTGCTGACGAGATGTGGAAAGCGTCCCCACCCCTATACTCCTATGCCACACAAACACAATGTGTGAGAGATGTGACTATATTACAAACCTTGATTCTATAGTGTCTCACACACCAGTCACTACATATGACAATGAGCAGTTTGCTAAAATGCACACCTTACCTCCTACTCCACTCACACCTGCATGTGTGGAGCTCCTTACCAGACACATACACAAACAACAGACACTTCAGAAACCCAAATGCAAGCTCATTACACATAATCATACCTCTGCAGAACACAGTACACATAATAGCTCATGCACCACTCTCAAACCGGTGAAACACCTGAGGCAAAACACAAAATCAAACTTATTATTCATAGGTGATTACATCATGAGACACACTGATGGCCATCTCACCAGGCTACATATGGGAAAGGTCACAGTTATCTGTCTGTGAGGTGCCAGGATATGCCATACCACACAGGCACACAAGTCTGTCAACATCAGGTAACGTTATGATGACATCATCATTCCTGTTGGTGTGTACAACTTGAGTCATACCTCACTGGACTGTATGCAGAGACATGGCTGAGCTTACAGACTCTGCATCTCCAGGTGGTATGTTCATAGCCTTCAGCTGCATTTGACCTTCACCTAGGATGATGGCTCAATACACATGGAAAATGACTGAAGTCAATAATTGGATTAGCGTGTGGTGTCATTGTAAGGGGAGCCACTATATGTCAGCCTGGGATGACTTGCTCAACAGACCTCAATGCTTTGCCAGAAATGGTCTTCACCTGTCACCCCTGTGATTTTTGTGTACTGGCCAAGGCTGTTGACATCCTCATAGTGAATCTTATAGGTAGTGTCTCAAGTGAAAACTTTCCAATGAGAAAAGGCCATCTTCAAACAACATCATGGTTATGCTGCTACATGCTAGGAATCCCAACATAAACTTCACTCAATGGAAGGTGTCCCCACCTTGGAATATGCAGACATTTGCACAGTCACAGACACCTGGTTCAAGGCTGTGTACAGTACCACCATCATACCAGGCTACATGTCCTTTCACATGTTCAGGTCTCAAATTGACAGTGTGCAAGGTAATGCAGGTGGTGTATACATACTCATTAAAGATAGATACACATCCAGATTGGTTAAACAGTGTGATTCCCAGAGACACTGCAGGTGTTATTCACTGCAGGAAGGGCACCTAATCAAGCTATTGCCAGGTACAGGAGCAACTCTATGAATCAGGAGATCTGCTGTGCTTACTTGAATCGACTTGTGCCTATCAAGATACATCACAACACCATGTTTTGGGGTGACTGTAACTACCCAACAACTTTGTTGGTTACTCGTGCTCAAACTCACTTGCCAAAAGATTAGTCCACATCCTTAACTACCATGCCCTGAGCCAGGATCATGCCAGCCCCACAAGGGGAGACAATAGACTGCATCAGGTGCTTACCAATATGGGTGACCACTATAGTATCTCCACTTTGAGGTCCTCCCTGGTGAGATCTGACCATAAATTGGTCTTGTATCACACCTGACCCCCTTTTAGCAATTACAGTAATAAACTTCAACAAAGCAAATTATAACCTTTGATGGGATGGTATAAATAGCTTGACTGCACCTCCCCCCTCAGGTGGAACAGGCAACTATGCCGAGCTCTACACCAATGATTTATGCAAGCACCTGACCAACTGCATAGACTGGGATGTACCTGACAGGAGGAAAACAAGCTCCTCAGGGCACAGCAAACCTGCCTGGTGGACAAGTACTATTAGCAGGCTGGACAATAAGAGGTGGACATTTCTGAGTGAGTGTTGGAATGAGAGACCCCCCTAAAATTGAAGGACACCTTCCTTAACTAAAACAAGCAAATAGTGTTGTTGTGACATCCTGCAAAAAAAGTATGTGACAAAATTAACCTTATCCACAAAGGACAACCACAAGGCATAGTGTAGTTACATGTGCAACCTAAGAAGGAAGGCCCAGATTGTTGGTGAACTTGTACTTAATGATACCACGTATAATGAGCTTGTAGACACAGCTAACCTGTTGTCTGACAGGTTCTGTGACAACTTCACTCCCCAGTCCCACCACACATACCACATGACATCCCTACAACCTGTCCCTTACCTTCTATACCTACAGAGCAGGTTGTAAATGGCCACTCTAAGGAGGGAGCACAACATCTATTGGACCTGCTAACATCCCAGGCTTTGTCCTACATAGGATCCAACAAGGATTACTAACACCATTGTGAACTCCTTGCAATCATAGTGTAACCATCGGCTGCATTCCAGCTGACTGGAAAACTATCATCCCCTTGCACAGATGTGGTGCATCCACCACCCATGGGATCTATAGACCTATTAGCCTGAGTAGCTATATCTGTAAGCCCATGGGGCAAATCATCATGGACCTGATCAGAAAAGATATATGTAATCTACAGTTGAGCCTACAGTTTGGATTTCTGAAAGGAAGACCTTGCCTATTAAACCTGGTGGGAATTTATGAGGCAGTCACAAAGGACCTGGATGAGGGGACATCTGTGCATATAACCCCCTGGACTTAGCCAAGCCATATGACACTATCCCCCCACCCAACAGTAATATCATTAGAGGGGCCATGAAGTGTATCACTGATAGAACTCATACTCAAAATATGGGAATCCATCTCCAATAGCTGATATGTAATCAGTGATGTCCCACAAGGCTCAGTCCTGGGTCCTGTACTGCTTGGAATACATCTAACCAAAGTACAAGCACAAAGTGAATGTCTGTGGCTGATGAGGTTGGCTGATGCCTGCAAACTGTGAGTGGTCATAGAATATCTGAGTTATTTCAATATCCTACAAGAGGGTCTTCATGAACAAATGCTTGTTGACATACTGATGGCCATACACCATGCAAATATGCATGTAGTATCATTTCCATCAGTAACACCAATGTTCTTGGTAAATAGCACATCAGTAACAACACCTGATATACATACTCAGGGATGATAAACAGAGGCACAATGGTCTGGCCACAGAGGGTTACACCTACCTTACCTTAGATCACCATGTCTCTACAGTGGTAAGGCCAGAATTATATGTTGCTCATGTCATAACTGAGAGCACTGTCATACAAAAATGATGTAGTTATAACCTTCATGTACTCTTCCCTCTGCAATTTGAGTGCAATGACCATTTTGTCATGTACCTTTCCAAGCACTAGTGGCAAATGCACACAACATAAAAGTTACTCACAAGGGAACTTCAAGTCTTTAGGATCTGTCCTATGGGGATCATCTGAAATAATCGTCATTGTAGCCTGTGTGAAATAGACTACTCAGAGGTGATCTTTGCCTTGAATATGGGGCAATGTCTGACCCTGCTTTATTGGTAATACTGAATATATGTAGGTGGAATGGTACATGGATTACTTGCTGTAAGGACATTAACCTGATATGTGACATTACTAACACATGCTGGTGGGAGAGATATGTCTACCAGAGTTTAACAAACCTTTGAAACAGACTCCCACCTAATGCCAAATAAAGTACCTCATTGACCCTCCACAGATGCAATCTGTATGATTTTCTGGGTGACTGTCATTTCACCACAGGGCTTCTGCCTGTGTCCCTCATGGACAGGGGCAATACATGCTGACCATGTAAATAAGAGTAAGAACTTGGCTAGGATTGTAAGGGCCCTAGGGCCATTAGGCTAATAAAGTCCGATGACCCTATGATCCCATACACTGAAGTAAAATGCTTTAACATCCACACACACAAACCTGGCTACAGTGAGAATAGCGCCTCTACCAATTAATGTTTACAGAACACTGCAAAGCACATCCTAACTCTATGTTGGTTGTAATTAGATTAGAACCCCTACCTATCTAATGGTACACACTACAAATCTCTGTACTTAATGCATATGCCACAGCCCATGTCTGCTATGAACATCTCTTTGTGTAAGCTTATGCTAGATGACATCAGCAGGTCTTGTTGTGCTAAGGAATTTGGAGGCTCACATCACCTGCCGCAACCAAAATACTGCAAAACCATACCTCTTTCTAAGTCAGTGTGGTTATCATATTTATTTTGCAGGGAGATGCACACATACACACAAATATGCCAAGTGGTCTGGAGTGAGATTAGAATGCTTACCTATCTAGTCTTACACACTAAATATCACTGTACTTATTGCAAACACCATGGCTGAAGTCTGATGTCAGAATGGCAGTTGGTAATGGCAGAAGGTATATGACATCAACAGGCCTTGTGGAGGAAAGGAATTTAGAGGCCTGCATCAACTGCAAGGGGCAGAAAGTGCAGAACCATTGCACTTCTGTAGTCAAGGAGTTATTCTCATTTATTTTGCAGGGAGATGCACACACACAAACACAAGTGGCCTGGAATGAGATTAGAACCCCTACTTATCTAGTATTACACATTACAGATCACAATACTTAATGTATGCACCACAGCTGAAGAATGAAATTTGAATGGAATGTGGTAGTCTTAAGGTGCACGATATCAGCAGGCCTTCTGGAGGACAATAATTTGGAGGCCAGCATCAACTGCAAGGGCCAAAAAGTGCAGACCCCTGCAGTTAGTCAATGAGGGTTTCTCATTTCTTTTGCAGGGAGATGCACACAAACATACCAAGTGGCTTGGAGTGAGACTAGACCTCCTATCTATCTAGTCTTACACACTACAGATCATATTACTTATCACACATGCCATGTCTGATGTCTGATTTATATATAACTGCAGGTGAACTACTTGTGGAGTACATAAACTAGGCTTGTGTTGAACAGTGTGTGTGTGGCCTGCAGAGTGACATTGCTTCTTACTGTTATCTGCATATAACAGTCAGATAATGGTTTCTTATCCTAGCTATGCAGCTACAGTAGCCATTTTGGCAATATGTGGCTGTTTGCATTTGGATGTGCAAGCCTGTGGGCAAAAACAATGTGCCCTGTCAATGCATTCGTAGACAAAAGTATACATTACACCACCTGTTCACCTGTTGATATATGTGTGGTACAGGGGGCTGTAAGTAAGTGCATTATCTAGTGCTGAGCCCTTACTTTTGGTCCTTTGAGCAACATTATATATGTGTCATAGTGTAGCTTTACTCACCATTATCAGGGTATGTAGGACAATACTGGCATACACACATGTAGACATATACAGCACACTCTCAGTTAACCAGAACTCAAGCAACCATAACTCTCATCTCAAGCAACCAGAAAAAAAAATCGAAGAGATATGGTACAATTTTCATGTGTTGCACTTTCAGCCCCCCCCCCCCCAGAAACATACCTTCCATTTTTAGAGTTTTAGAGTTTTAAAAAGGAAGATAGGAATAAATTACCTCTCTCCCCACCCTAAGAGCAAGTCAAACCAAACAAATAGTACAGGGTACAGTATTAGTCAGGTCTATTTTTAACAGTAACTCTCAAGCAATCAGAAACTACAGTTATCTGGCATCTACCAATCCTCATGGGTGCTGGATAACTAAAAGTTTACTGTATATTTATGTATATAACAGGAACATATACATAAATGGAGGTCTGTGTGGTGTGTGTGTGATATACACACACATATATATATATATATATATATATATATATATATATATATATATATACATATAAAGATAGATATATACCTATAGGGAGAGAGTGATAGTGACAGACAGATATGTATACATATGTATATATCTCTAGAAATATCTATATATAAAAAGTCATTTTGAATGAGGAGCAACAGAATTGCACTCTGCTTAACTAAGTGTATGAGCATGCCCAGTGGGATTTTCACTGTTTATAAATTGACTCCAGCCCACACCTACCTGTACTCCAGTCTGGGAATTTGTGTGTTACACAAAATTACATCCATTCCTGTTTCTGCACTGCTGCACTTCACTCAAATTGGCTACAACTTTCTGAAATTGTCTAATATAATTAATATGTGACAGAGGTTAATAATATTACACCACACATAACTGACAGTCTGTAAAACACAACATAATAATATCTCCATTGAAAAGAAGTGGGTACTTCTAGATTAGAACCATGAATGCCATCACACAAGCTAATTGCCCTAGTCCTTTGACTCACGCAAGCTGATTGACAGACAGGGTCATTCATCATATAATCACCTACATAAATATGTACATTGTTATTCTTGTGTTGAGTAAGACATACACTGTATGATCAGTTTCTATGTTGCTGTCCTGAGATGGCCTGGAATGCTGATATACCATTGATGAGTTACTTTTACAGCAGTTACAAGGGAACACTGCTGTGTTGGGGATGAAGGAACAACACCATATGTTCTGCTGGGATACACAATAGTCTGACTATCATGTAACCCCACTGTCTAGCATCTTTCTTGACTGATGTACCAGTAATCTGTTGCAGTAGGACCGCACAAATATTCCATGCATGAGGTCTAGTGAATAGTAATGGAAACATGATAGTGGAATGGGTGTCTGTAGTCCCATGTGGATGTTATTTCTGTCCAACTAGCCCACTATATTTACTTGTAAACTATACCAGATCCATACATACAATGGTATATCATAATAATCCTTATGAGTACTGTGTAGGTTACTGACTTACCTTGCAAATGCAGCAAGTGACACAACTGTAGTTCAGGGCTGACTCTGTCAGATGCAAGCATGGATAGGTAAATGATGTGTGGGTTGCCTGGCATCAATTTTAATTTCTCTATGCATTGTTTCTTAGCCTTAGCACAAGTGTGCGAACACAGAAGTGTCCATGGCATTCAAATCACCTCATAAGCAGGTGAAATGCATGCAAGTGAGGTGGTAGAGTGATCCAGCAAGCAGACAGGCAGTCCTGCAGACCCTGTGTTGGTGTCCGTAATGTACACTGAAAAATTCCATGTACAGGATGTAAAATTACACCAGGGACTGTAAAAGTGTGTGCTTAGAGTGTTAGAAATAGCATAGTGGACACAGATATGTGCAAAACTATCCACTGTGTTTTCCAAACCATATGGAAATAATGGAAAATAATTTTATTTTTTAATACCCTGGGTATGTTTGGTGGTGCACCACAGTGCTGAAACAAGCCATTATGGAAAAAGAAAACATAAAAAGGATGTAAAAAAACAGAATTTGTGAGTTTGTAACAGTAATGCATTGTACGACCCTGTGTGAAGTATGCATAATGTTACACAGCTGTGATTGCTAATGAGGCAGGGCTTGGAACCGCATAGTTTCCAGGTTCTGTGCATGGATCTGTATGCAAATGAGCTGGAGTTACTGAAAAGCACACATTGGTATCTGTGTCTGCACATCCCATCTGTGTAGGCACAGAACCATGTTGGTGTCCACAGAAGAGGTAGCTGAATTCAAAGGGGGGAATCCAAGTGCTTGCAAACCTCATTGGAACTCAGCGGCTCCTGTTTGTGTGGCATGCCACTGAGCTGAGCAGGAGGGTATATATACACTGACTGTTAAGATGTGTTTACTTCTGAGGCGTGTTGGGTTTCATCGTGTTTGCATGGCATGCCACTGTGCTGATTAGGACCTTCCATGGGGGTGTGTCCATGGACTCCTAAGCTCTGTTTATCTTTGTAGCACAGGTTTGTGTGGCATGCCACAGTGCTCAGCAAGGAAGGCTGTCAAAAAAATTGGCTGAAAAAGCCAATGATATATTAATTACTGGTGAGCCCTGTTTCACTTAAACTAGGGCCATTAAAACCCCTTAATGATGTACTTGGCAGGTGGAATGCATCATAGCTAGCCAATCACACAGGCTATACCTACAGCAGAGTACTATAAAGCAGCATACATCCTACAATCTGATTTTTCCCCCATACTCTGCACCACTGGAATTTTAGCTGAGAATGCTAGGAGCTGCTGCAGGTCTGCTACATATGTATGTGCAAGATGCTGTGGTCAATGCAGCTGCAGCTGATGCTGACCATAGGCCTAGATGGAGAAGGAGGAGATTGTTCAAGACTAGGGTAACCTACCTGGAGCTACATGAGCTGGAGATTGTAGAGCACTACTAGATGGAGAGGTGCATACTACAAGAACTCACTGAGCTCTGCCAACCTCAACTCAGACACAGAGCCAACAGAGGGGATCCCATCCTGGTGGACACAATGGTATGTGTAGCCCTTAGGATATCAGCTGCAGGTATTTTCCAAAGACCAACTGGGGACATGGTGGGAGTCTCATAGGCATCTGCTTCCAGGGTACTCCACCATACAAAGGTATGTGTAGCCCTTAGGATAATAGCTACAGGTATTTTCCAAAGGTAAACTGGGGACAGGATGGGGGGGGGGGTCTCACAGGCATCTGCTTCCAGGATACTCCACCAGTTCCTGGATGTCATGCTACCACATGCCAGTGAGCACATTTATTTTTTCCACACCCCAGAGGAGAGGGCCAGAAGTATCTGACTCTTCACCATGTAGCACACTACCCTGAGGTACTGGGTGTCATAGATTGCACTCATGTACACATCAAGGCACCACCCAGTTAGAGGGTAAAATCTACATCAACTGCAGCAGATATGACTCCATCAACTGCCAGGTCATGTGCAATGCCCAGGGCATTATCCTGAATGTGTGTGCTGGCAGCCCTGGCAGTTATCATGACTCCCATATCTGGCACACATCGCAGCTGTTCCAGATGTTTGCTAGGGGGGACTCCCATATCTAGCACACATCACAGCTGTACCAGATATTTGCTGGGGGGGACATCATCACATGGTCATTTACTGGTGGATGCTGGCTACAGACCGAAACCGTGGATGATGACACCCATCAGAAATGCACACAGACACCCACCAAAGGATGCCATAATAAGGCACATGCATAAACTAAGAAAATCATAGAGCATGTGTTTGGGCTATTGAAGACACGGTTCTGGTGCCTCGATATATCTGGAGTAGCCCTGCAGTACCCTCCTGCCACACGTTTACAGATATTCACAGTATGTGCCATGCTACAAATATGATCCTGCGGAAACAGCTGCAGCAGGATCAGCAAAGGAAAGGGATACACAGCCCTCCACCAGTGCCTAGGTCACCGCAGCCACACCCACAGGGGTACTCAGAGGAGAAAACCCCCTGAGGCTGTCCATTTAGGCAAACATAGGCATGCCCAATATACCCTGGTCTTGGCCAAGATACAATGCATAGCACATGCACTGACAACCTGGGGCTCTAGGGACTGACACCTTACTCTGACTCACATACATATTAGTAAAAATGATGCCAGCCAGCCCACACAACCTGTACCTCACCATGTATTGGCTGTGGACTGCATGCATCAGACAGAGTTATCCCCAAACTATAGGTCTGTCAACTGCTGCATTTGCAAGGTAAATTACTCTCCTATACACCACTTGTAAGGGGTACTACAATATGGTAGTATATGTATGGACCTGCCGCATGTATGGAAGGGAATATAGTGGGCTATATATAGTGTGCTATCGGCTTCTTGCAGAGATCTATAGTGGGCTACTAGGCTACTTGTACAGATGTATCAGCCACTTGGGACAACAGGTACTCTGTTCAGTAGTACGTGCCCCATAATATCCACTAGGCCACATGACTGGAAACTCTTCAACATTATTCAAGGGAGATGCCAAACAGTGGGATCACAGGACAGTCGTATAACTGTCTGTGCCAGCAGAGCATGGGATGGTCATCCCCCACCACAAACACATCTGTGTTCCCATACAACTGCTGTAACAGTAAGTCTGCAATGATATACCAGCAGACCAGAGAATTCCTGTATGCTGTTGATAATGTGAGGAATGAAACCTTGCTGTCTTGTGCCTGGTGTGGCTCACTGGGCTAGGGACAGTAGCATGGCCGATAGTGTTGATGGTTTGAATTTGGCAGCATCCAACATCTTTTGCATGTGAGGTACTCATATGGTAGTATTCCCAAATACTGTCATAACCCCTCAATCTGTTACTGCAACAAAGCTGGACAAAGCCAGAGTGAATGGGGGGACAAAGGGCCATACCTGCAGACAGACATTATACATGTTCTAAGCAACCTAGCAGATGGCTCGTAAAACAGCAGGCTGCCACTGGTCAAATTATCTGCAGGATGTAAAGGCCATCATTGAGATCTGTCAGTAGTTACAATTCAATGATTGCTGTTTACAGTATAGTACAGGAAAACCACAAATGTATGAGGAACAGAGCAGACAAATGGGAAGAAATGCTGGACATTCTTCAAAAAATATAAACAGGGAGAGGTATGCAGACTGTCATCTTGTGTGTGGTGTTCCATCATGTACCCCAGTCACATCATACCTCCCAACCTCTTAGAGCAGGAAATCTGGCCAAAGCCATGAATAAAAGTGGGACCAATGCCCACAAATAGGGATAGATTTAAATAGTTGCTCTTACAAATGTAGAATGTCGATAGAATAACAGCTCTTGCATTAGCATGAATATCCTGATGTATATGGAGTCTGAAACTCGAATGTCATTATTTATTGACTTCAGTCTTTTCTGATTTGCCCACTAATTTGCCAGAAAACCACAATGTTATGTAAAACAGACCAAACATATGAGGCAAACTTCTGGACAGTCTGTGAAGCTCTGTACAGTTGTGAGGTATGAGTCATATATTAAGGTCAGCAAACAGCCGGAGAATGCCTTAGACAATATCAGGTAAGTGCAGCACTGTGGTAACAGGTGCAGCAGCCAATGGCATGCAGCACATATAGTCCTGGACTGGAGTACAGGTAGCATCTGACCTGGAGTCACCTTGTAAATAGTGACAGTCGCACTGGGCATGCTCCTACAGTTATCTAACTTAAGACCAGGTCTGTTGTCTCTACCATCCCAAGACCTGCAATGTGGAAATATGTCTGCACATACATACAGCTACATATAAATATCTGTCTCTCCCTATCCCCCTCATGCTTGATGAGTGTATCTATCAATGTGTGGCACATACAATGATAACAAGATGTATATATAGCTATATAAAGTACAATGATACACTCTCTGCATATATTGACATAACACATTTACATAACATACATACACATTTAAGGAGACATCCTTGTTACATACATTTATATAGATATGGGTGGGGATGTATGAATGTCCCCACATATCCAGGAATGCTGGGGTTATCTACACTTACACATCACAACATTTGTCCATTGGGCCGCAACAGTACATAATTCGCTCACCCACAGACCCTTGTACCTGTGGACTGTCACCCTGTAGACAGGCACAGGTATGCATGTGGTGTAATGTACAATGGATGCAATGCATGCATTGGACAGGCCGTATTGTCCCTGGTTACATGTATGCCTATCAAACTGCAAACAGCCACATATGGCCCAACTGGTAAGTGTGCACACAAAGCAGGGATATTACCAGGTATCCCACCCCTAGGACACTAGATACAATAGCAGTACCAATCAGTATCACTCTGCAGACCCCACATGCTAACACAAGGCCACTTTGCATACTCCACAAGTACTTTGCCTGCATCAACATATACAACAGCCATAACCTGTGGCACATGTGATAAGTACTATGAGCTATAGTGTGTAACACCAGATAGATAGGAGTTCTAATCTGACATAATCCAAGTGTGTGTGTGTGTGTGTGTGTGTGTGTGTGTGTGTGTGTGTGTGTATTTATCAATATATCCCCTCACAGGACTGAGGACATGCCCATATGGGCTATCTCTGCAATGGTATGCATTTCAGGGGCCACTGACCGGCTGTTGGCCTCTAAATTCCCTCCTCTATAAGGCCTGCTAATGTCATCCACCTTAAGAGCACTGACTGACAATCTAATAACAGATAAGCCCTGTGTTGCATGCGATAAATACTGCAAACTATAGTGTGTATTACTAGATAGATACAGGTTCTAATTTCACATAATCTAACTGTGTGTGTGTGTCTGTCTGTGTGTGTGCGTGTGTGTGTGTGTGTGTGTGTGTGTGTGTGTGTGTGTGTGTGTGTGTGTGTGTGTGTGTGTGTGTGTGTGTGTGTGTGTGTGTGTGTGTGTGTGTGTGTGTGTGTGTGTGTGTGTGTGTATCAATATATCCCCTCACAGCACTATGGACATTCCCATGTGGGCTATCTCCATGCAATTTTATGGCCCTGTGACTGGCTCCTGGCCTCTAAATTCCATCCTCTACAAGCCCTGCTACTGTCATCCACCTTAAGAGTACTGACTGACAATCTCTTATCAAATAAACTCTCTGCCACATGCAATAAGTACTGCAAGCTGTAGTGTGTAACAATAGATAGGTAGGGGTTCTAAGCTGCTAATATCATCCACCTTAAGACTGCTGGCTGACACTCTGATATCAAATAAACTCCAAAGTGCATGCAATAAGTACTGTAAGCTATTGTGTGTATTACTAGATAGGTAGGGATTCTAATCTTAAAGCATCCAACTTGTGTGTATGTGTGACCTACCTCTGTGCAATATGCTTTATGGCCCTGTGACTAGTCACTGGCCCTAAACTGACCTCATCTATATAAGCATAATTGATGTCCACCACCATCTAGATTTGTATGTGCAGAATATCCAGATGACACATATCAAGGGTAGCAAACCTTGTCATAGGGTATGAAAGCACGATGATACTGACTGTTCCAATTGTCTCTGACACACTATTTTACACATATGCACCTAGGGAGCCATGCATGTATACTAGCATACCTTGCTGATGTCATATTTCTACTGTACTCCCTTGCCATCCTGTGCCACTGTATTGCTGCCATGTGTCCATAGTTTGACCGCTCAGATTCCTGGGACAAAAACATACACAGGTCCATGACACACATGTCATTCTGTAACACTAGCACCAGTGTACCGTTAGGCAACAAAGATACGGAAAATTTGATGTGCAGTCATGGCACACACCAGCATGCAGTACCTGTCATGGCCCACAACAACTACCATGGGATAACCCTACTGCCTACACAAACACATGTAAAGTAATATAGTCACCCTGTGTATCAGGCAAAAATTTGCAGGTCGCTGCATCGATGGCATGGATGGCAGGAATGTGGCACAGGTATCATCACATGCACAGGATGTGGTGTGGTGGTGCCAGAGGCCCAGGCTGTGCCAAACAGTTGACAGCATGTGTATGAGTCAGGAAGGGGTGCTGGTTAGATGGGTCATGGAGAGATGCCATGACTATCTGTTGGTGACCTGCATGTGACAGTGGTGTTAAAGTGTGTGCATGTACACAGTCAGGTCCAGTGCTAGACCTACATGTGTGTATGGTGGCCAGCTGTGGATGGTACATGGTAGAGTGGACAGTTCACCATCTCAGGCCATGAACACTGGAACTGGATTCACCAGGAGTAGCACTGGCACAACCATGCCCAGGGTCAGATACAGTGCTAGTACCTGACAGTGACTGTTGCCTGCAGTGCACTGGAGGTACTGCCACTATAAGAGCATGAGTGTGCATGGCCACATGGACTCTCAGCAGGTGGTGTTGCTGGCCTACTTCCATGTTTCCATTGCCCAACTCCAAGAAGATGTTCCAGCACAGAAAATGTGTAGTCAAATACACTGTCTCAGCCCACTGTCTGTCCACTACATCAGTGAACTGATCCAGGGTGTCACCAGTGGGGGCAGTTACTGATGTCAGACTGTGCTGTATCCATAATGCTAAGTATCCATCTAGTGTTGCTTTCAGAGCAAGCCTACGGCTCCATGATGGCCAGAAACGTGCTGTGAGTGACCCGTGATGTGACAATTGCAACAGGTGGTGGATGGGCAGCAGTCCTCCTTCAAGCACCCTGTCAAACTGCCTGTGTGTGACCTCACCAGTTCTCTGGAAATGGCCAGTGTCTACACTTACTGATGCCATAGTTTTCACTGTCCTGTACAATGTTGTCAGCCTCTGACTGTCCGATATCTGTGGTCTGTGGGGACTGGTTATGTGTGGGCATACTGACTGTGTGCAGGGACAATCAGGGCAGAAGAGGAATGTCAACCTCTGGGACAGATTCAACCCCTGACAACCCCACCTGTGTCTCACTATGGCCACCATCATCATCAGAGTCCAATGAGACACTAACATTAGGTTGTGAGGAGGACAGATGCCAATCCCCCCCCCGCCGTTCACCTGTGAGAATCAAGACAAAAGCAGTACATTACTACCTGCACTATTATGTATGGTAATCCACACAGATGCATACAAATGAGGATCCACAACTGCATTACACATGCCACATCTTTTCATCTCTGCTCCCATGCACAACAGACATACACAGACAAGTCAGGCCTTTTATAACATGCACTTCAGCTACATCCAGTTAATATTGCCACTACAATACACCTGTGAGGTATGCAATGCGACAGTGTATATGATAGAACTATACATAATACCCAGTACACCTATCTTGAGAATGATATGCCAATTGTAGTATCACTTCCTCATGTATGTACCATCTCCCTATTGTGTTTGAACAGGCATCTTGGACTAATTAAAATAAAAATAAAGCAACAAACTGACCACGGCTCGGTGAATTCAAACAGTTTTAATAAAACACATAAGAGTAAGCATTTTCACGATTTATAACTAATCGCTTCATCAGACTCCATTCATACAGATAAAACAACTAAATTTAAATTAATACTAACCAATTAGATACCACATCCTATATGACATCATTAATTAATAACAATTAAAAATTCTAGGCTTTAAAGCAGTATACAAAAACTAGTAATAAAAATGTGTCATATAATTAAACCAATAAATTCAATGTTTCAGAGACCTAGCTTTCAGGAAGGGTTTCAGTGAAACTACACCATTTAGCCCTGGTGGTTTAGCTGCCTGTAGTTGTAGTATCCATTTCTGCTCTATTGCTTCTACTCTGTTGTTTATATCACCCCATCTAATGTTTTGTTCAATATTCTTTAGCACCATAAAATTAAATATATGTTGCGTGTCCTCAGTTAAACACATGTTTCGCTAGAGCATTAGTATCCTTCTTGTTAGTTATATCTCTTAGATGTTCTAATACACATTCTTTAAGGCATCTATTGGTTTTTCCCTATGTAAAAAATGAAACATTTAGTACAAAAACTGAAGTAAATTAAGTGCTGTGTTTTACAGTCTGCATAGAAATTAATTTCTATGTCAAAATTCAAAGTGGGGTGTGAAAACGTAGGTTTACTATATAGATAGCTACATGGCATGCAGTTCCTGCATGGGAATGTGCCAACTCTTTGAGATTTTATTAAGCATCTGTTGTTTCTTGTTTTATAACAAAGTTGTCTTTTAAGAGATTTCTTGTCACTAAAACAAAAATGTGGTGTATCATCAATAACCCCATCCAGTTCACTGATTGACCTTCGGATGCTCCAGTTTTTTTTTCAAAAATTGAACAAAATCTCCTGATATTACTAGAATAGGTCACTGGAAACCTAATCATATTCAAATCATTCTTATAAGTGTTATTTTCTATACTAATAGTGCCAGAAAAATAGGGTTTGGCTTTGTCTTTCCTTTCCTGTAACACATACCTAATACTGTTCCTAATATCTTTATCACTGTAAGCTCTTTCTTTGAACTATTCTTTTAATGTTAATATTGCTGTATCTTGGCCTTCAGCCATATTGTGTAGATGGCTAGCTCTCACAAATTGTCCCTTAATGACGTTTTTGCTTACATGTCCTAGGTGCATGCTTGTCTTATGTAGGATACTATTTCTGTGACTAGGTTTTCTATATACAGAAGTGGTAATGTGTTTATTACTTAGTTTACATAACTTAACATCCAAAAAATCAATAGTCTCATAGGAATATTCATATGTAAATCTTAGAAAATCGGTGGTACTATGTAGATGTTCAATCAGTTGTTCCAATTATTCAATAGTACCCCCCCATAACAAAAATGCATCATCTACAAATCGTGTATACCATAGAATCTTGCTTTGGTATTCACTACCTTGCAATAGATGACTCATTTCCCATGCCACTAGTATAGGGTTACCACCTGTCCAACTTTGCGAGGGACAGTCCCTCTTTGGGCAGTTGTGTCCTGACAAAAAATTGTAAAAATGGCAAATGTCGTGAGATTTCAGGACAAAATTATTTTCTATATTTTATGTAATAGTTGCATAAAACAGTTATTCTGCATCTAAAATACCTAAATGTTATAAGAAACAGAATAAGCAACTAAAATGCTACAAGAATAAGCTTTTATTTTGGCAAAAAAGTTAAGTTCTAACCTTTGTACTGACTGTGGGTATGTGTCGGCCTGTAAAATCTGATGTTTGTACCAAAAATGTCCCACTTTGGCCAACTGAAAAGGTGGCAACCCTACACTAGTACTAGGTTGGCGTAGCTATTTGCACAAGCTGTGCCCATAGCCACGCCAACACTTTGTAGATAAAAGTTCTCACTGAAAACAAAAACATTGTTTTCAAGTATAATTTCAAGGAGATCACAAATCAAATTAATTTTGGCAGTACTGTATGTCTTTTTATCATTTAGTAGTTCACATATCTTTTCAATGCCACAATTATTGGGTATCACCATGAACAATGATGTAGCGTTCATGGTGACAAACATATAATTTCTATCTAAATGCAAAATTTTGTTATACAATAAATTCAAAAATACCTTGGTGTCCCTAAGTACAGTCTCACATGACTCTAACACTGTATGTAGGCTTTTCTCAACATGGATTGATACAGCTTCTGTAGCCCACCCTTTACTTGAACCAATAGATGCCTTAAAGAATGTGTATTAGAATATCTAAGAGATATAACTAACAAGAAGGATACTAATGCTCTAGTGAAACGTGTTAACTGAGGACATGCAACATATATTTAATTTTATGGTGCTAGAGATTATTGAACAAAACATTAGAGGGGGTGATATAAACAACAGAGTAGAAGAAATAGAGCAGAAATGAATACTGCAACTACAGGCAGATAAACCACCAGGGCTAAATGGTGTAGTTTCACTGAAACCCTTCCTGAAAGCTAGGTCTCTGAAACATTGAATTTATTGGTTTAATTATATGACAAATTTGTTATTACTATTTTTTGTATACTGCTTTAAAGCCTAGAATTTTTAATTGTTATTAATTAATAATGTCATATAGGATGTGGTATCTGATTGGTTAGTGTTAATTTAAATTTAGTTGTTTTATCTGTATGAATGGAGTCTGATGAAGAGATTAGTTGTAAATCGTGAAAGCGCTTACTCATATGTTTTATTAAAACTGTTTGAATTCACTGAGCCGTGGTTAGTTTGTTGCTTTATTTTTATTTTAATTCTGCTCTGAGGTGCAAACTGGGCATTTATCCAGTTTGTGGAATTTGTTTTGCATACATCTTGGACTAATTGCCTCATGTATAGCAGGCTGTGTAGTCACTCATAGCTATAAGTACAAATGTGCTAATGTTTGTACAACTACACACCTGTGATTACCCAGTCTATGTACTGTAGTTAACTGTTCCAGACTGGAACATACAAATAGTCTGCTTTGGCTAAGCACAACAGTTGTACATAAGGCAAAGTGGCAACCCTTAACTTTCTTACGGTATATATGATCCATAAAACAACAGTTATCACACTTACCAGCTACAGGACCAGGGGCTTCAGCCACACCTGATGTACCTACGAAAAGGTGAAGGAGAGGTATTGTCAGCATCACTAAATGCTGCAACACTACAAGGTAATATGTGCATATATCCACATGTACAGTAGCTCCCGTGATAATGGCTATATTGCTGACATTCTGAGTATGTGTGCACAACTGTGCATAAAACCCAACCCCCTTTCCCCAGTGCAGATAGACCTGACACCCATGTACTGGTGTGTACAGCCTGCCACAATGACTGATACAATATTACACTGTTAAACACAGTAAGCTTACCTGTACATTCCTCCTCTGTGGACCCTGTGGTGCCCACTTCCAAGATGTATGGCATGATGGATGCCTGGGAGTTGTTGGTTGATCCTAGGTTCACCAGGAATTCCTCTGTGGCTGAGAGTGGTTGTTCCATCACAGGCCCTCCACCGGTAGCAGCACAATCCCTGGCAACAGCAGCTGCCCATTAACATGCAGCATTCAGCATATCTTTGGCCCGGTGTTGGACCTGCTCATAGATCCTGTCCTGTTGGCCAATCTGATTAACAGCCTGCACAAGGTCTGCCCACAATTCTGGCTGCTGTTAATGATTGTGCCGAGGCCTGCTAAACAAGATGTGATAGTGGTGCCTGAGGCCATCCAGTATTATGTCATTCTTTGCAGTTGTGAATGGTGGAGATCTCCTGTGATATATGGTTCATGAAAGATAACAAGAGGGGAATAAATTACAGGACCAGATACGTGGACATCCACTGTGTACAGATCCTGCATGCCCATAATGGTCTGCACTATGCACTGCTCCCTCACACATCATACCCTACAGTCTGGAAATACACTACATGTGTGGATATCACCAAGATATTAGCAATACTGGGTTATGTCCCTGTGTTTAGAGACAGATTCTGCTGTATGTCCCTGCACCCATCACTGCAGTGTACTGTGGTATGTCTCCTATGGGCAAATTCCCACTAATATGTCATACGACCACTGTCAGACAAATAGCAGTGCCCTATTACAACAACTATATGGGGACAGTCCAGCAACACCAGTGTGCCACAATGACAGAAAACAATGCAAATCTGCTGTTGTATATGTTCCCAGCAGGCATCATACCTCCCAAGTATACAGATATTTGCAGAATGTCAGGATGTTTGCCTCATACATGTGGTCCTGTTTACACAAACCTGTGGCTGTCTGACAAATGATTGGTCAATCATTGATGGTTGATGTCAGAATATACAGTCAAATTCTGATTTCACACATCATACCCCTCAGAAAACAGTTATGCTGCAGTAATATGTGTTGGTCTACTCACGTTCTTACATTGTACAGGCAATATAAATACTCTGTCACTGAGTTTGGCCCTTTGCCCCACCATTAATTATGGCTTTGTCCTGATTTCTTGCTGTAGGAGGTTGACAGGTATGCTAGGCATAGCTCTCAACCAAGTTGGGACACATGTCAATGACACAGGGATGTAGCCAGAGTAAAACAGGGACATTCTGGGACACTTTTACAGTGTTAGAACTATGTATGTGACACATTCACAGAATGAGAGGAGGTGACATACAGTACATTGTTTGGTGTTACAGGAGTGTACACCCTTAGTTATTGTCACTACGTACTACATGTAATCCACTAGCTTTCCTACAACAGACAACTGTTTTGGGAGGGATTGATAGGGGCAGAGCTGAGATGTGCTGGAAAGCAGGGACAGGTGTGAGTCATGCCTGTAGGTGTAGGACACCAGAGTATCAATGACATCTCAATACCATAGATCTACAGCAAGCCTACTGCTGTACTACTTCCTATTCCTCATACCTCTATCTTTCCATTTGCATTCTGGTATATGGAGACATCTATTCCATAGCTGGTGGAGTACAGTATTCCTTTTTGAATCTTTCCTCTGGAAAAGCTTGTAACATACACTGTATGTGTGACTGAAATTTCATACAAATGTTCCCCAGCACCAGTTGCTTATCTTTTGAAGGTAATCCTCATTATCAGGTAATTGCCTCTGCATCAATCAGTGGCTTAGAATTGCTAATTACACCCAAAACAGCTGAATTGCTATATCAATAGCCAATGATATGCCACCACAGTGCAATATATAAGGCCTTCATGTAGGCCTTGGCCCCTTTCTTACTGTTTGAGATAGACCTTACTGACATGTGGAGACTACAGCATCACAGAGGGTAGGTACAACTACTGTCCACTGTAGAGATTTGTGCAGTATATGCACAGTTTTGCCTCATATGTTTCGTCAGTATCCCATAACATTTGTGGTCATCTGGCAGTTCACTGGCAAACATTGTCAGTTGGTGTCATTAAGGGAAGAGAGACATGTGAGTGTCAAACTTCATACCCATCAGAATATGCATGATAATGCAGTAGCTGTTATTTTATCAACCTACTATCTTTGTAGGGGCAAACAGTTGAACATGTCCCTATCTCTGGGCCTTTGCCCCCCCCCCCAGTAAGTATGACTGTGTATGGATCCCTTGCTCTAGGGGGTTGGGAAGTATGGTAGGTCTGTAACAGCTACCTTTACATACAGCTGTGTGTGATACAGGCTGCAGCTGTTGCAGCCTACAACTCATGTGGTGGTTGTTAAAACTTTGTTAGACAGAAAGCTGTATTTGTAACAATTGGCAGCTGTGACAGGGTTGTTGTTATGGCAGAGCCAGGGTAGGGTATTCTATGCAGTCCAATCGGTGCATGTGCATAAGGTACATCTGTTATGCAACAGTATGAATAACAGAGTGGTAGGCAACATATTGTTAGGTGATATATACATATATGCATTGTGTCTCTGCCTACAGGCCTTTATCTTGAAAAACAGGATAGCAGTTAATTAAGTAGCAATAAACTGTGGGGATTAAGACTGCAAGACACAGTAATTACTTGCTGTCTGCACAATAATGTAATTGAAGTGCGTCACAACACTGGAATCGAACCCATGACTGTGTGTGGCAAAATGTACTGCATGCAAGGCATTTAAAAGACTGGGATACTGAGATACTGCAAAAGCATGTGTATTTGTAAGACATATGTGCACATATACAGGCCAGCTGTACATGTACCTTGTCATAGCTGCCTTAGCAGGTGTCTTTCCACAAGTTGCTGATAAAAGGGCATATATACCTGCTATCACAGTCCTGACATACATCCATTGGTATGTCTTTGGCTGTCCACTGGTGTATTATTGCATCAGAGTCTAAGGTGCACTCATAGTTTTCCCATTCCTTTTATATATCATTTACATGCTTAATGACAGTAGGTAGCAGTCAGTATGCATTGCTGGAAACAGCTGTTTAACCTAAAACCTGTGTAACATGGTAGGTTAATGCAATGTACAATAGTTGAGAGGGGCCCAGGTCTGAGACATGACAGAGGTGTTTGCTCTCTACATGTGAGTAACACTGCCATAGACACATATAGACATTAGAGCTCATTTAAGCTAAGCTAAGTGGCATGCTGTGCAAGCCTCTACTAAAACTATATAAAGAAAAAAGGGGTTGATAAGACAGTGGTGAAATGGGGCAAGCAGGGGGGAAAACATAGTGAAGAGCAGGTAGGGATATGCAGGAAGGGTGTAGGAAAGAACTATAGCTATACATTTCTTGTATAGCAACAGCTGTGCATTTTAACAGATTTTGTAGATGAATTTGGACTCTCAAACCCCAGAGACAAGGGTGAGGACAACATAAATAAGTTGTCAAGTCATTTCAACCACATTAGTTGTGTCCAGTGGACACATGCGAAATGGAGAGCTGTGCATGTTGCAGTATTTTTTTTTGTGGGACAGGTGCCCCTTTTTCTAAGTAGAGAGTGGAAGAATGTTGGGGAAGGGACATAGGTATGTGTGGGGAGGTCAGTTGGGTAGGAGAGGATGCAATAGCAGACAGTGGTGGTGTGTGACACATGAGGGGTAAACACTTTGGATGGGGAGAGTGTTGTGGAATTGGAGATGCATGTGCCTCCAGACAGCAGCAGCATGACTAAGGTCTCCACCCATGGGCAGTTGACACTGCTCCTTCACTGCCCTGAAGGTGGCTGTGCTGGACTCTGGGCACTAGGGCTAGCCTGCTCCACCAGGTTGGCCATTGTGCCCTCAGTCTGGCGCAGGTGAAGTTCATAGCTCCAATGAATTATCCTGTGCACCAGGGCCTTAGTTGCTGTTGGGTGACTACCGTACCTCCACCACCACTGCTGGGGGAGGCCGAGCCCCATCCCCTGAAGCATTTCCACCCCATGCCACAGGTAGTGCAGGGGCAGTGGAAGGGGCACCATTGACCTGGATACCAGACATGCCAGGACCCGGTGCCACAGCCAGTTGACGAAGGGTAGACGGATCACTGGGAACTGGCCTACCCTGATGTGCTGGAGGTGTAGCAATAAGTATAGATTAGTTATGAACAAAACATATTGTTAGTAATAAGAGCATGCCAGAACAGTGGAAATAAACCCATTACATTTCAATGCATATTATGTGAAACACAACAATACATAACAGAACAGTCAGTATAATAATAGCATGCCAGTTACAGTTAAGGCATAAGACCAACAAAATAGGTATTTCAACAAGATATATTAATATGCAATCATTATAATACATAACAATAATAAACACATGCCCCAAAATACAGTTTAATGTAGCAATATATGTTAATAGTGAAGCATAACTGATGAATAACAATAATAAAATAATAAACAAATGAAGCTAAGGGGTGGGGAGAGAGAAAAACACAAGGTATTTGTACTATTATTGGATATATACTCCACAACCTTACTACTATCTACTCTACAGGTCTGTCCTTTCTTTATGTGTACAAGTCCCCTATAGCTGATGTAGCATATACATACATCTCAAGCTATCCACATGGGACAGTATGGGCCAAACAGTAACAACTGCAGGTACACAACTACACAGAAAACATGCACATCAGGTGGACCTATATAATTACCAAAGGTGTACTGTGGTCTGATGTACTGATACTCTGCTATTTAGGTAATTGTGTCGATGATGAACCTGTGACAGAGGGATTACACACTACTAAGTACATTACACGACAGCGTGACACTTGAGACACATGTATTTGTGCAGTACAGAAACTAAACAACTATCATGCCTTGCTTGGCAAGCATGGGGATGGAACCCAATAGAAGTGACTGCAGAGGACATCTGAATGGTATGTATGAATTGGTTGCAACAACATTCTTACTGGCACCCCAGGCATACAGCCATACCAAGAATACACGTTACTTATTTCACTTTATTTTATTTTAATATTTATTTCCTTTATTTTATGCTGTATTTTCACATTCTTGCTAATGATTCAAACAGACTGTGACATCTCAACACACAATTATTTACTGAGAATATGGGCTACCTCACCCATTTACCTGTAGTTCTTATGGAAAGAGAAGTTGTGAGCATTATGTAGTAAAACCTAGCACTGGATTTGAACCCTGGTCTGTGTGTGCCAAAATGTACTTTATACAGTGCATTTGACAAACTGAGCTACTGAGTCACTCCTATTACTGATTGACTGTTATTTTCCTAGAGCTTAGCTGGAAATAAAATATGATCTGGCAGTACTACTACAGTTTTATACTAGCCTACAGTGACAATAGAACACACATGCATGAAGTACATGCATGACAGAGATAGTAGGTAACCTATACATTACCATACAGACTGCAGGTGTACACTATATATTGTTAGTGGGTTTACATATTTGAGGAGTCAACAAACAATATCAAATCATGGCGTGAGCTACCTCATCCATATACCTTGCTTACCTACTGTTTGTGGATGACAGAGCATTATGTGAACAATAGTGGCCTAGAATCAGTCTTGACAGGTGCTATATGTGTTAAACAATTCATTTGTCAGCCATTATATTTGCAGTCTACAGCTGTTACACTGTTATACTTGACTACAGCACCTTAAGTCACAGCCTCAATACATATAGCTCAACTGCAATGGTTAAAACAAGACATTCCTAATGTACACAATTTACCTTGGTATTATTGGTATTGGTTTGTGTGTTCTTGAAGAACAGATGTCATAATTCATTTCTTGAAAAACAGTTCTACTTCCACATTTATTGCATAGCAGACTTTAATGGACATACCTTCATGCAGTTCCTGGAATAATTTTTAATTTTTATTGCACGGCAGTTGTGATTATGCTTGTGTTGCAATGCAGATCTTATTCCACATTTCAGGGGATAATGAATATTAGATCAAACAGGTAGACACATACACAAAGTTAACTTTAGTTGTCTGTGTCTGCAGACAGTTCATACCCAGACTGGGCTTTTTATATAACAAAGTATCCACCAGTTTGGTTAAAGATAAAGGTGTTATTGCAGCCTATTACTTAGAGTGGCTCTTAAATTACCCCTAGTTCTAACATCTCCAGTATCTCCTTCCTCAGAGTTTGTTTGACTCTCTCAGGCACCCTATAAGTGGCCTGCCTAATAGGCTTTTGGGGTCCTGCATCCATCCGGTGCTGCACTAGGTGGGTGCACCCTGGTTTCCTAGTGAACATGTCCCCACACTCCTGTAACACTGCTCGGATATAGGAGATAGCTGCTGGGACATTGCTACCCTTTCCACTTGAGGTGTCATTCTGAGCTGAAGTTTCTGCAGTGCCCAGACTATGGCTAGACATTCCTTTTCAACAGCTAAATAGCCTTCCTCCCTGGGTTGGGGCCTATGACTGAAATAAACCAGTGGGTGCTTTTCTCCCTCTGAAAAAATCTGGCTAAGTATAGCCCCCACCTCATGGTTCAAAGCATCCACCTGCACAACAAATTATTGGCAGTAATCTGAACTGGCTACCACAGGGGGTCCTCCCAATGCTGGTGTCCACACTACCTTAGCTGGCCTGTTCTTACTTGTCAGGTCTGTGATGGGAGCAGTTATGGTACTATAACTGGGAACAAACTTTCTGTAGTACCCTGCAGTCCCTAAGAATGCCCTCATCTGCTTTTTGGTAACAGGTGCAGGCCATGCCTGATTGGCTTCTACTTTGACTGGTTCTGGCCTGATTTTACCACTCCCCACTCTATGTCACAGGTAGGAGACCTCTGCCATACCCACCTGACATTTGCTGGGCTTAATGGTCAACCCTGCCCTCTGTAGTCAGCCCACCACCTCCCTGACATGTTGCAGGTGCTCTTGCCAGGAATGGCTGTAGATGGCAATATCATCTAGGTAAGCAAGGGCAAACCCCCCTGCTCCTGCTAGGATGTGATCTACCAGCCTCTGGAAAGGTGCTGTGGCATTTTGTATCATAAAGGGCATCTTTGTGAACTCATACAAGCCAAAAGAAGTCACAAAGGCTGACTTCTCTCTAGCACTGGGAGTCAAGGGCACCTGCCAGTAACCCTTGGTAAGATCAATGGTTGTAAGATGCTTAGCCCCACTCAGCTGCTCTAGGGCCTCATCTGTCATAGGCATGGGGTAAACATCTGACTCTTTGTGACTATTTAATTTCCTGTAGTCCACACAGAATCTGGTGCTGTCATCCTTCTTTGGCACTAGCACTACTGGGGAGGCCTAGACTGTTGGACTCTTGAATTATCCCTAGTTTCAACATCTCCTGTGTCTCCTCCCTCAAATTCTGTTTGACTCTCTCAGGCACCCTATAAGGTGCCTGCCTAATAGGCTTTTGGGGTCCTCTATCCACCTGGTGCTGCACCAGGTGGGTGCAACCTGATTTCCCAGTGAACATGTCCCCAAACTCCTGTAACACTGCTTGGATTTCTTGAACCTGGATAGGAGATAGCTGCTGGGACATTGCTACCCCTTCTACTAAGGTGTTATTCTGAGCTTCACTGAGTAGATCAGTCACCAGATCTCCCTCAGACTCCTCCTGCAATCCACTGCAAATGCTCAGCACACTGGCCTCCCTATCATGGTAAGGTTTCATCATGTTAACATGGTACAATTTGTGCTCCTACTTCCCACCTTTTACATCGAAAAGTTTACAATTAAGTTTTCGCAAATGGCGGAGTATTTGGAGGTTGTTATTTTGCTGCTTTCGAAAACAAGTTAATAACAGTGTCAAAACCATAGATAAAAGTACCATAGGAAAACATAATTTGAGGAAGAGTGATATATGTTTTATGAGTCTGCTTCGTTTGAGAATAAACGCAATTATTTCAGTTGGTCGTTCATTCCTGGTTTATCTTTCGTCACAGTACTTCTGTGTTTTTAAGTTTGTCTTTCTACTTTTTATAGTTACAGCTTTACCATGGAGTAAGGGGGTCAGGAACCATACCCAGAGCCTTTGGTCAACATCATACTGCTTACATACCTCTCAAACATATGAATGAAACTATCAAAATTATTCCCCTCTTTAAACTACGGAAGAAATGTACTGATCTTTTGTATTTCTGGGGTCCAGTTACTCCCTTCCTCATTACCTCCATGACTCTGGCGAAGAATCAGCATCTCCTTTTCATGCTGCCTCTGCCTTTCCTTTTCATCAGCTTCCAGGCATAGCAGTTTCTCATTCTCCTCAGCCTGCAAACATCTCAGTTTCTCATTGTCCTCACTCTCTAGATGTCTCAGTCTCTCAGCTGATTCTATTTCCAAATGCCTGGCCTCCAACTCAAATATCTTTAGCTCCAGATGGATTTTTAAGCCCTCTGCAGAAAGGTTGAGCTGTCTTTAAGTGTGGTACATCTCCACTGCCAGTCTGATCATCCTCCTGGGTGCTGTTTTCTGATGCAGTTGTGTCCAAAGCTGCAATCAATTCTGCCTTAGGTTTCCATGCACCAGTCCCTAGCCTGGCGCATCTCAGCCAGCTGGGTCACTGTCAACTTTCCGTACTCCTCTGCTGACATGCTTGTCTGCTCTCCCTGTCTAACTAAGCTAACAAAAGAAATAAAACAACTGTGATCTGAACTCTGAGTATTCACTGTGTGGGTGATTTAGAGTACAAAAACACATTCACTGATCATTGTACACAAGCTTCAGGAATTCACACTACCCAGACTACTACAAGCCAGTTAGTATTTGCCAACCAATTAATATGTGCTGTGGATATCCCACCACTGCCAAACAATTAATATGTGACACTCATGCACTGGCCGAGCAATCAAGGAGCCTCAATCATCTCCACTAACACCAGTGAGGGACATCCACATTGGGGAGGATAACAAATGCACACACAGTAAAGTACAATTTCCCTTAAGGAGCACACAGCAATCACAGTCAGTCTGAGGCTGGATTCTCCATTTTTCTCCAGGTCCCCAATAAGACTCAGAAAACAACAAAAGGCCAGCAATAAATGGTCCTGGAGTGTAAAACAACTATAACCAATACATAAGCATGGCTTCAAATAATCTTTTATTAAACAGACTGGTTTCGGCAACAAATGCCTTCTTCAGTGTATCAGGATAATCCCCAATAAGACTCCCCACTGGCACAGCTATATGGTCCAGATCTCAGCCTAGTGGGCAAGCTAATACCTCCAGCACCCTCTCTGCCCAACCAGTGTTTCATGTCCTTGCCCAAGTAGCTGACACACACACACTTTGAGATAAGAGCTATAAACAACCACACAGACACTCCTGAGGAAGGCTGGCACAGGTTCTCCAGCTGTGCCCCGTTTGTCACTTGCCACCACCCACTTTTAGTTTTCAGCTACTAAAAGGCCCTTAGGAAATGGTGTCCAATTATACTGTGCAACATTATTACCAAATGGTAAGTGTGATTGAACAGCAAGGCTATTGGAGTGGCTTTGTACAATATCACTAAATGCATGCAATGTACTCTTAGAGCTTAAATTATCTATACAGAAAACAGCCACAGTAGAAAGGTTTAAAAATATTTAATAATAAATAATAAAAGCACAAGACAATGCTTCTTACTACACGGGTCTATATCATATGTTCAAAGTTTGAAAACTTCGAAAATTAAATAATCAAATTTAAATGTTTGAAATTTAAAACATCGAACATATTAAAAAAAAAAAGAAAGGGAACTTACCTGACTGTTGTAAGCAGGGGGCAAGCCCCCACTGCACCCCCCACCCCCCCTGCTCTTTAAACATACCAACTCTGAGACCGCACTATAACTCGGTAAAGGGAAGATTTCCCTTACTGCACTGTAGTGCAGTCTCAGAGTTGGTTTACTTAAACAGCGGGGGTGTGGGGGTGCAGGTGGGCTTGCCCACTGCCTACAACAGTTAGTTTTCCGTTTGTTTTTTTAATCATATATTCAATGTTTGAAACTTCAAACATTTAAATTTGATTATTTAACGTTCAAAGTTTCCAAACTTCAAACATATGATATTGACCCTTACTACACAGTGCTAGTCAAGAGTTCAGAGATCACAGAGAAATACTTAAAATAATACAGTACAAAAGTTCTGACATCAATACAAAAAAAAAACTAATCTAATCTTCCCAGTTCCTAGCTATATCTAAGAAAAAACACAGTTCTAAAATAAACTTACATATAGAACACAGGCAGAGTGCTGGTGAGTTGGATGTTCTCAAGGCAAATGTTCAAATCCCCTCATTCTTTCTGTCCTTAAATTGATAGCACAGTACCACTGATTCATTTCAGGTTACATACTTTCTTTCTGGTTTCCAGGCTAACAGAAACTCAGAGGTTAATAGCCCTTTTGATCTTGCAGCTGGTCAGGAAGCCAGAGCAATAAAATACATTATACATGCAAATTCTAGCAATTAACTCTGGTCTCAAAACAATAGCCAGAATTCCTTCATCCAGACATCTCAGCTCTGAGTTTTAGATCAAAGAAGTTCACAATGCTTGACATATCAGCTTTCTTACAGCAAAGTGAACTGTTGTTACATTTTTTCAGTTCAACATCCAATACAGTCTTTTCACATTTAAGAGAACAGGCCTGTGGCTTACATTAATATTTACAAATAACATAATTATGTGCAAAATTCTATCTAGCTAGGCTGGCAGCCTTCACCTAACTTCACAGAAGCATCTGAGGAAGGGCAAAAATGTAAACAACAAAACCTAGAAATTTTTGAAAAGTATAAAAAAGAAATATGGACATGAGAAAGAAAGATCTGATATGGTGCAATAGTTATGTAAAGGTGAAAGCCAAATTTATCAGTATAAAGAAGGCAGCCCCAAAGATCTTCGAAGAGAAATACAAGCAAAGGCATCCAGATATGGAAAATTTCACAATAAAAAAAAATATCATAAAAAGGGAATGTAGAAAAGAAGGTTAGTAAAGTAGAAGTTAAAAAATAGAAGTTGAAGTTATGGAGTGCCTGCGAAGTGAAGGATTTGGTGTAGAAAGTCTAACACAGATTACATCACAACATGATGGTATGAGTCCTCGGAGTAAGGAGAAATAGGAAGATCAGGAGACATATGAAGAAGAAATATGGACATGGGAAAGAAAAATAGATTTAATATGGTATAATATCTATGCAAAGGAGAAAGCAAAACCAATCAATACAAAAAGGGCAGCACCAAAGATGTTTGAAGAGAAATACAGACAAAAGAATCCAGACATGGAAAAATTTACAATGCAAAAAATAAGAAGACAAAGAAGATAAGTAGAAAATGAGATTAGTAATTGAGACGTTAAAGAAATAGACACTGAGGTTATGGAGTACCTGTGAAGTGAAGGATTCAGTGTAGAAAATCTAATTCAGAGCAACGGATGGCACAGGATGAAATTGAAGAGAATGCATAGCTCTCAACCTTCCACCTCCAAACTGAGGAACACTAGCCCTCATAATGTGGAACAAATGGGCAAAATGTGGAACACATATTAATGGCTTACTAACAACTTCAACTAGGAAGGTCACAGGATGGTTAAAATATGCTGGTTTTACTTATAAAGAAGATTTTTTAATGATTAATTTTCATTTACCATGGATTTCAATTTAAAAAATTCCTAACACTGAATGTGTGACAGCCTCTTTCAATGTGGAACTTTGAGGAACTTTGAGGAACATGAACTTTTTAAGACCCCAAATGAGGTACGTTCCTTGTAATGAAGTACACTTGAGAGGTATGAGAGAATGTGCCACAGGAATATACTATAGAACTTTCTATAGGATGCCAACAGGAAATGGAAAACAAAAATGTTTAGAAGAAAATGAGCTAAGGGAAGAGTTGTTTGATTTAATATAGATAGACAAACATATAAATGAAACAGACAGACAGATCAATGAAAGAAATAGACTGCAGAAAGTCAATAAAGCTCAAAAAGTCAGAAGTTTGATAAAACAAATGAACACAGTAATTAGGACTGTTCATAGAGATCCATGCGATATAACAGATGTAAACAGGATATATATACTGTGCAGTTAAATGAATAACTGATAAAGTTCTACCACAAGAACATGGGGTAGTGAGGGAAAGGAAGGGGAGAAATTGAATATCATCATGGAAGCAGAGAATAGAGAAAACGATAAAGCAATTAAGACAAGTGTCAATGTTAGAATAGTCTAGAAGAGGGAACTGATCAATAAAAATACTTAGAAAGATAGATGTGATAAAAGCAATGCGCAGCATTAGAACAGACCAGGATCTATCGTGCACTATTTCAAATAAATGAAAAATCTCAGCACAGGCGGAAAAACTTAGAAGATACTCAAATAAATATAAATAAAAAGTACAAAATAAGCAATTTGTTGATGACCCAAAAAAGTTCTATAGAGAATTGGAAAACAAGGCAAAAGGAATTGAAAGACCACCAAAAAAAAGAAGAAATAGAGTTGGAAAAGTATTTATGAAGATCCTGTGGAACATAACAAAGATGCAAAATGGATATAACAAGTAAAAGAAAAATTAAGAAGTTTAAAGGTACCGGATATGAAATGGGATGAAGTAGCAGCCAGAGAGATTGAAACAAAACTAAGAAAAGTCTCTGAATGGAAAACCCCAGACCCAAATGCAGTACCTAACTTCAGGTTAAAAGTATTAACATCTTTGCACGAAGATTTAGCCATGAGTAAGAATTATTTATATGCACACCTTGAACAGATACCAACCTGGCTAACAACAGGAAAAACAATGTTCTTACTTAACAGTGAACTTGCAAGCTACCCTAAAAATTCTAGACCAATAACTTGTCTTCCAACTATGTATAAACTATACATGGGAATTGATGCTGACATAGTTTATAGTCATTTAAAATAATGTCATAGTGGAGAAGTGGAAAAAAGGGAAGAATCTAAGTATGGCATGGATTGACTACAAAAAGCATTTGCTGGTATCCCATATTCATGTATAAAAGAGTGCTTAAAAATGTGTAAGATACACCCTACACTGATCAACTTCATTACACTGACCATGAAACACTGGCAGACTACTTTGCAATCAGTTCATGATAAAGGACAAATTATTATTCCAGGGATAAAAATTCAAAGGGGGATATTCCAGGGGGACTGTCACTGTTGCTATTCTGTCTTGTCCTTAACCCATTAAGCTGTCTACATAACAGCTTAGGCCATGGTTATAATTTGGCTCCTAGAAAACAATAAAGTGTAAAGACTTCTCATCTTCTCTTTGTCGATGATTTAAAACTGTATAGCTCATCAGATGAGGAACTGAAAGCACAGCTGCAACTTATCAAAAATTTTCACATGATATAAGAATGTCATTTGGGCTTGATAAATGTGCAAATGTAGCCTTTAAAGCAGGAAAACTGCAGCACCAAGAAAACATCAGTTTAGGACAGGAATGTGATATAAAAGAACTTGAGCAAGAAGGAGTTTATAAATATTTGGGAATTGATGAAGGATCAACAAAAAACATGAACAAATGCAAATAAAACTTATTAAGGTATACTTTAGAAGACTTAAATTAACCTTGAAAACAATGTTGAAATCTAGGAACAAAATCCAAGCTATAAATCAATTTGCTCTTTCTGTCCTAACTTACAGTTTTGGAGTGATTGACTGGCTACAAAATGTATTGGATAGATTAGATAGGAAAACAAGAAGAAGATTCATACTCACCAAATGATTTATAAAATCAGTGCATACCAAGATTATATATTCCCCATTCTAAAGGAGGTAATGGCCTCCTTGAAATTGATCACATGTATACATCTGCAGTTATGGAACTGCACACATATCTGTTGACCTCACAATACCCAAATGTACTGAAAGTTTTTAAACATGAGGAAAATAAATTTAAAATGACTTCCCTGCTTAGTCTAGCAGAAGGATATCAGTGTCAAGCAGGAATGGAAATCAAACCACAAGTAGATAAAAATCAGGCATCAGCTGAATGTGCCAAAAAAAAAACAAAAGAAAGAATATAAGGTGAAGGACCAGATGAGAAGGCAAATAATGTGGAAAATGTATAAATATAGTTGCAAGTATAGAAAACTGATGGAAGAACCTCATGTTAATCAGGATCGAACACATGAATGGTTAAAGAGAGGCTAATTCAAACCAAGAGATGAAAGATTAATCTTGGCAGCCCAAGATAGTGGGCTATGTACACATTGGTTTACAAAGTCAATTGAACATGTGTGAGAAACAGACAAAGTTAGGTTTTATAAAACAGGATTGGAAACAGTTGCATACCTCATAGCTGCTTGTGACATACTAATGGCAAAAGGACTGTATACTGAAAGGCATAATAATGTGGCAAGACTATTGCACTGGGGCTTGTGCAAACATTATAGTATTGAAGTGGCTGAAAAACACAGGAAACATGAGCCAGAAAGCATAATAGAAAATGATGAGGTCTACTTTACATAGGATCATCCATTACCAACAGTTCAAAATATTGATGCTAGAAAACAGGATATAGTGGTCCATGTAAAGAAGACAAAAGTAGCATTGATCATTGAAATCACCACACCCAGTGACTACAGTGTCTTGCATACAGAGAGACACAAAGTCATAAAATATCAGGATTTGCAGGCAGAAATGAGAGCAATGTGGAAGAAAGATATCCAGGCATTTTCAATAGTAGTAGGAACAATGGGTCTTATAAAAATAATCTAAAATTATATTTAGATGTGTTACCAATACATGTAACACCATAAGAATTACAGAAAGAGTCGATACTGAGTAAATTTAGGATGCTTTAAAGAGCACTTCTGTCTGACATGAAAGATTGAAACAATACTAATTTCATGAACTTTAATTATACTTTGACTTAGGAATGGGGTCCATTCCTGTCATGGTATTAGAAACCCAAAAGATTTGGAGAAATGAATAAAGATCTAATATTGTGACAGTCATACATACCTACCCAGTCATTTCATTCAGGCCCCCCAACATCTTCTCCCAAACATACGATGATGTCCACTATAAATTGTCAAGCAGCAGTGTAAAAGTCAGACTTGTGCTGCAGTACTTCTGTTAAGTACTGAGTTCTCTATCTTGTGTAACTAATTAAACAGGGTTTCTAATCTCACTGCAGTCAATTAGTGTGTATCTGTCTATCTGTAGTCAGAAGGTATCTCATTGTTACCAATCCAGTCCCATGGAGAACAAATATGTTGACAGGTGTACATGCCTACACATCTATTTCATACAGGCCTCCCAACATCTTCTCTCAAATAACCAGTGATGATGCTGTTCACTATAAATTGTTCAGCAGCAATATAAAAGTCAGACTTGTGCCATGGTCCTTGCATTAATACTGCGTTCTCTAGCTTGCCTACTTAATTAGGTAGGACTTCTAATCTCACTTAGTCAACTTATGTGTGTTTGTATGTGTATGTAGTCATAAGAGCATGAGTCTGTATTCTACTGTTAGCAGTCAAGTCCCATGGAGAACAACTGATTTGACAGACATACATGCTACCCAGCCATTTAATACAGGCCCACCATCTTCTTAAAAACATACACTACTGATGCCATCAACCATAAAAGTGTTATCTGACAGTCTAAAAGCCAGGCTTGTGCTGCGGCATTTGCATTAAGCACTGTATTCTATAGTTATTTAGGTAAGGGTTCTAGTCTCACTGCAGTCAACTTGTGAGTGTGTGTGTGTGTGTGTGTGTGTGTGTGTGTGTGTGTGTGTGTGTGTTAATGTACAGTTAGTTCACATTCGAGAGACCATTTTAGAACAGCATGTGGAACACTTCCACTACCATCTTCTTCCCACCATACACTGCTGCTGTCATCAGCTATGAAGTGCTGTCTGACACTCTAAAAGCCACACTTGTACTGTGGCACATGTGATAAGTACTGTGTTGTGTAGATAGGTAGGAGTTCTAGTCTCATTGAGATTAATGTGTGTGCGTGTGTGTTTGTGTGTTGGTGTTCAGTTAGTTTATATTCAAGACACCATTTTAGAACAGCATGTGAGACACTCTCACTCCCACTACCATCTTTTCCCACCAGACACTGCTTATGTCATCAGCTATAAAGTGTTGCCTGATATTCTAAAAAACAGACTTCTGCTGTGGCACTTGCGATAAGTACTGTGTTGTGTTGATAGGTAGGGGTTCTGGTCTCACTAATATCAACTTTTGAGAATGTGTGTGTGTTTGCGTTCAGTTAGTTCACATTTGACAAACTATTTCAGAATAGCATGTGAGATGCACCTACTACCATCTTCTTCCCACCAGATACTACTGATGTCATAAGTTATAAAGTATTGTCTGGCACTCTAAAAGACAGACTTGTGTTGTGGTGCTTGTGTTAAGTACTGTGTTTTCAAAATTGTTAGATATGGGTTGTAGTGTCACTGTGGTCAACTTGTAAGTGTGTGTGTGTGTGTGTGTGTGTGTGTGTGTGTGTGTGTGTGTGTGTGTGTGTGTGTGTGTGTGTGTGTGTGTGTGTGTGTGTGTGTGTGTGTGTGTGTGTATGTGCTGGTGTTCAGTTAGTTCATATTTGAGAGACCATTTTAGAACAGCATGTGAGGCACTCCTACTAGCATCTTCTTCTCACCAGACACTGCTAATGTCATCAGCTATAAAGTGTTGTCTGACATTCTAAAAGCCAGACTTGTGCTGTGATGCTTGCATTAAGTACTGTGTTCTGGTGATAGTTAGATAGGGGTTCTAGTCTCACTGCAGTCAATGTGTGTGTGTGTGTGTGTGTGTGTGTGTGTGTGTGTGTGTGTGTGTGTGTGTGTGTGTGTGTGTGTCTGTGTGGGGGTATGTGTTGGTATTCAGTTACTTCATATTTGAGAGACCATTTTAGAACAGCATGTGAGACACTCCTACTACCATCTTTTTCCCACAATGACACTGCTGATGCTATCAGCTGTAAAGAGTCTGACACTCTAAAAGCCAGATGTATGCTGTGGCATTTGCATCAAATACTGTGTTCAGTAGATAGTTAGGCAAGGGTTTTATTCTCCCTGCAGTCAACGGGTGAATGGGTGTTCATTCAAAAATCAGTATGTTGGCAATTTTAGAAGGCATGTGAGTCCACACCTGTCTCATACACTCCTCTTAGCATCTTCTTGTAACATACAATGATGATGTCATCCTGTATAAAGTGCACTCTGGCATTATTCAAGTCAAAATTGTGCTTTGTCAGTAAAATTAAGTACTGTGTTCTCCAGCTTCTATTGCTATATATTTAGGAGGTTTTAATTTGACAGCAGGCAACTTGAGTGTGTATTCATTCAAATAATATTTTGAGATAATTTTACACAAAGTTGTGACTCCACATCCATGTCAGACACTACTCCCAACATGTTCTTTTCAGTATACAATGATGCTATCATGCTCCATAAAGTGCAATGTGACACTAAGGTAAGATATATGTGCTGCTGCTGCTATTACACTGTATGTAATTCAGCTTCTATACTTACACTGGTGTAAGGTTTAAATCAGGCACAATCTACTGCTAGGTGTGTGATTGGTGGTACATTGCAATCATCGTATGACCTTTTGAAACACTTTTCATTTCACTATCACATAGATTCAACTTTAATGTAGCCCTATGCATCCAGCATCTCCCTTTTCCATCTGGCCACATGACATCCTTCCTGGAGAGGAGTTGAGGATATCGTCATGTCAAAGATACACGAACACATCATGAAGCAGAGTCCTGGCATCATGCTGCACAAGTCATCTCCAGATCAATGGATTTATGATTGCTAATTCTGTGATGGGGTTGTGCACATTTCATATATATATATATATATATATATATATATATATATATATATATATATAGAGAGAGAGAGAGAGGTACAATGTAAAACAATGAAACAAATATACACATTTGCACATAGCCTTACTATCTTCCACCATATAGATATGTGAAGTTTGGTTTAAATGGTATAATAATGGATAGGATTTTATGTGATGTTGGCCACTAACTTAGTAATGCACTATGACCCTATGAAGATTTCACATGTCAGTATTGCTGCCATTGACATATGCTGTGTTGAGGTATGGCTATAAAGTAGGCCTACAAGATGGTATTGCAGTCTGTGATGGGAGGTAATGTATTGATGGCTGCTGCTGCCAGTCAATTACATTTTGCTTTCATAACAGCTGTAGTGATGTGCCTCTAGAGAACCGTTGACCTGGGATGATACTATGTATATTGTTGGCTTATGAAGGCATCTAGGCAGTTGTCCTTCAGCCATCACAGTTACACTTGTACTACAGCACAAGTGTACATGTGTCTACCTACCATCATTAAATGCTCCGTGACATATATCAATATAGATTCTTACTGATTACATGGGCACATAAGTCTTGTTTCAGCCGCATGTTGTAATACTGTGATATACAAAAAATATCACATTTTGATTCATTTTCAACTTTGTGGTCACTAGCACCATTGTGTGACTATCAGCATTTGTGTTAGTAAATGTTTTGCACGAGCCACAACCAACTCATTTGTTATGTGTCCTTATATCCTATCAGACCTCTCAAACACAGCTTTCCAATGAAAAAATATAGGCATATGTTGTGCAATTGATGTAATTATGTGACATTGTTACAGTTGTATGACTGTGTGAACAGTACTAGTATGTGGAATGTGATGCATGGCCAAGGTTGTATTTGGAGGTGTTGTCACAAATCATTTATTTAAACAAGTGTGAAATGTTAATGGAAATACACAGCTAAGTGGAAAGCTGTTTGTGGATGCCACCAGCCATAGCTGGAGAAAACAGACAATCTACTAGATCACAGTCTGTCTCATAATTCACCCCTGTGTAGCCACTAGCCATCAGCCAAAGTATACAAGCAAACATTATTCAATTTATTTACTCATGAGAGCAGCTCATCTTTGCTCTCTATGGCTAAAAACACAGTATCAAAGGGCCGTCACAAAATTCCATTTTGTCTATACCATGATTTAAAAACTTAACAGAAACAGTTGGATCACTACTTAAACACACTCTCCAGACAGCCTATGTTCTTGCTGAAGGATGTACAGCAACAGTCACCCATCTGAACAAGGGGGGATCAACACCTGATGCAGACACTTATAGACATATAATTTTGACTTTCCTCCTCTGTGAGGTAGACTAATGATTCATAATGGACATTATCAAAAAGGACACAGGTAATCTACCAACTGCGAAGCAACACCATGTTTGATTTAAGACTACTTCATGTCTGTTAAATCTGTTTGATGTTTTCAAGAAGGTCACCAAGGGCATGCATGATGAAAAGACTGTCATCCCACATAACATGACCTGGACAAGGCATTTAACACAAATCCACTCACAAGTATTACAGAGAAACTCTCTGATATGGGCATCAACATGTACTTCACCAAGTGGGTAGACAACTGGATGACAGACAGGATGCATAATGTCAAAATGTGTGAAGTCACTTCTAGCTAGACACCAGTGACCAGGTCCATAACTCAAGGTTCTGTACTAGGCCTTTTCCTGTTTAGTATTTAATCCCATAAGTCAAGTCAAACTTACACATCCTTTGCCTAACCAGCTTTGTGCATGACTGCATATTGTGGCCAATCACTGAATCCAAGAATGCTATTGATATACTGGGGAAAGTATTAACACCCAAAAAAAATTGCGAGACCCATGGATATCACAGTAGATGAACAAAAAACATAATTAGTGCCTTTATGGAAGTAAATGCAGAAGCTAATTACAATATAGACAGCACACCCCTATGAGCAGACCAAGTGGTATGTGAGCTGGGTACTCAGGTAGATAATAAGCAGAACTTCCACCAGCATGTGCATACAGTGATGGCAAATCCCTTGTATGTAGCACAACTCTTGAGTATGGGCAGGCCATCCACATCAAAGGGCATTATAGTCCTATTGTTCTCAGCCCTCAACACACCAATAATTGAGTACAGTGCACAGTTTTGCATGTACCTCAGCACAAATATTCCAGGAATGATTTGCTCAAGTATATCACTTTTACCATAGTGAGCTTGCACACATCCTATCTGGCATATTAGGAGTTGACAATGCAGACTTCCCTTCAAGGTGAGAACCTTCTACAGTGGTTCATTGAGTCACAGCCCTATGGCTTATATAAGATGCATGTGTGGTACGTGTTCCTGTGATGCACCCAGTAAATACATTACACATTGACAACAATATCATGCAAACCACTCAACTAGTCAGGATTGATTGTAAATTAAACTACAGGTGGAACAGTATCCCTCTTGACACATCCAAAAAGTGGTCATATTTTTGAGGAAGGTGTCCTTCATTCCCCTTATAAATTACTGACAAATCATTACAATTGTGCAAGTGTGTTCATGCAGAACAGATGTAATAACTCAATCACATATTTTATGCCAATGACACAAATAATGGTGGTATTATTCTAATATTGTCCATGACTATACCTGCTTCTGTCTTTTGTTGTCCATGAGCCTGCTGCTATGTGTTCTTTGAGACCTCTGCTGACATTACATTCATATTCAAGCAACTCATTTTGCACAGCTTCACAATGTGCACATAACCCTTGTTGCATATATCATCATTGATAAATGTCCTCGCCAGTGATCATGCCAGGGTAGTTATATCATAACTAATCATCTCCATGAATATGTGACCTTGTGTGACAGTCACGTAATATACAATAACTGTGTGATGATATGAATATACTCACACAAGAGTTATAAAAAGCATTATGTACTGTGTTAGGTACTTATGTGATTACTGTTCATGCCACAGCTGTGTTGACTTTGGGGTGTACATACATTGGCATGCCCTCATGTGATGTACATTATCATGTTTCACTTGTCCTCTTCAACTTTCTTCATTCCTACCATTCATGTGTGACCCTTATCAATACACGCTTCCTACCCAGACTGGTGTATTTATAATGCAGCCTATGTACCCTTGATGATCACTACAAAAACCTTTATTCCAGTATGCCTAAAACATGTCTGCACTGTACTTTACACTGACTATATTTTCCTATGATGTGTTAGACATTTATTCATTGCCTTAAATTGCACCCTGGTAGTCATTGTGGCTCTCCACACAATCTCACAGAACAAGCTTGCTCTTAAGTAAACTTGTCTGCTTGTTTGAATGTGCTTATGTTGGTTTACATGGTTTCCTGGCCAGGCAACACTGTTGCTGGTCACAAAACCACACTTGTATCTGTGTAAGTGTGATACGCGACATGCATATGCAATTAGCACTGCTGCTCATTGCACAAATATTTAAACTCCATATATGCTTTGTGCTAGGCCTACATAGAATTTAATGAATCCTGTGAAGAGCTTCCTGATGAAAACTAAAGCATAAAACTAACAAATAGGAAGTGGAATAGTGCATGCATGAACTGGAAATGAGTTAGATATTGACACAAAAGAACAACATTCACCATAACAACAGAAAACATAAAGTCAGTCATATTGACATAACATTTTCACATAACAGGTGAACTTAAAGATACAGTACATAAAAGTAAAATACTCCATAGACACAAATCAATATCAAAGCAGTAATGAAACAAAACATTACCATAGAATCTAACTTAAATAGTGGCAGTAAGCATGCCATCAGCCAAACTAATTTACAAAAATTGATAGAGGGCATTACTTCTTCTATACCTTTCAGTTGTTAGGACTGCCACCAAAATGAGTCTTCCAGTGAATAATTTTATAGATGCATTACATGTTAAACATCACACATGCTCATGAGGTACTGTGCCACTGATATTCAGGTCTCATATCTGGTCTCATTAACCTGCCTGTACTCTGTTAATGATGTGTTTTATTCCTGTTTGCTAACAGGCTGGACAACAATTTCTTGTAGGTCTGAGTTACAGAAAATTTTAATGAGAGAAAAAAATCTTTTAAGCTGGACAATTGAAGCAGTTTTTTTTTTCTTTTTTGCCTTACTTGTTGAAGATAAACTATTTTCACATTTTAAACAAAAAAAAAACAACTCATAACAAAGTTAATCAAACATAATTAAAACCATCTTTCTTTCTCTCTTTCCAGACATGACTGGTAAGAGGAAGATGATACAGCAACTAATTACATAGTGATAAAGTAAATGTGTTATAAAATTATATTATGAATAAGTTAAAAAAGCTATGTACTTACCTTAACGTTCCATTTGTGCTGTCCATTTTCATTCTCCCTCAACTGATGGGCTCAGATCAAACACTTGAATCTAATTCGGCAACTTATACCAAATTATCAGATCCTAGAGCTCACGAGCTCCTCCCTTAACCCATAATGCCCCTCCAAACTAATGTACCTCAGATCAAGTTTGCTGCCCCTAGATATAATAGGGAATCTATTATAGATAAAAGAAAAGGTAGAAAGGAAAAAGGGAAGCTGGAGCTTAAACAAGGTTCCTGTAGAATTCTTAGATCTTTTCATAAGCAAAGGATCGGGGTAGGTGGGCTGGAAGTTGAGAAAGAACAAAAATAAACAACATAGATGGAGTGTTACAGTAAGTACATAACTTTTTCTATCAGATGGTGTTCTTTTTATTGATTCCTCAACTATTGGGAAAAAGTATCCAGCTACTGTAACCCTGAGAGGCCCTTATTGAAGGCTATTTTGAAGCACTGCTGGGCCAAACACTACTCATTTCCTGAAAATTAAATGCAACGTGCAATGAGCCACAAAAGTGTGAGGATTAGTCGCAGTTGCAGCTGCACAAATATCATCTAATGAAACTCTTGACCTGAAGAAACTGCCATAAACCTCAAGGAATGGGGTCTAGGAGGTTTTGCTAACTATAATCCTAATTTACCAAAGACAAAAGTTATACAGTCAACCATTTGTCCAATGTAACTTTAGATACTGGTTTGCCCAATCTGTTACAAGAAAAGGAAACAAATACCTAATCAGATTTCCTAAAATGTTTGGGTCTATGAAGGTAAAAGTGAAGTTGCCTATGTAATTCCAAAAGGTTTAGCATGTACCCCCCCCCCTTATTTGAAAAGCTGGGAAAGAAAACTGGGAAATTAATGACCTGGCTTATGTTTCTCTCAGAAGCTGCCTTAGGTAAAAAGGGTGGGTTTCTTTGCAATGATGCCATGTCTTTGTGAAAAATCAGGTAAGGAAGTTTTTAGGATAGAGACTGGAATTCAGATACTCATCTAGCTGATGTTATAGCAGCTAGAAAAATGGTTCTCCAAAGCACAACTTTAAGATCTTATTTGGCTGAAGGTTCAAAGGGAGATTGAGTTAAGGCCTGAAGCACTGCATTCAAATCTCAAAGAGAAGTAAGATCTTTTAATGGAGGCCTAAGCAAAAAAACTTCATTAAGAAAGGTCTTTGCATAGTCTAGAAGAGGTTAAAGCAGAGTTATTTTCACCCAGGTGGAAATTAGAAATGGCAGCCAATTTAACTTTAACAGTTGAGAAACTAATTCCTACACTGAGGATTGAAGCTAATAATTCAAGGACTGAATGCACCGGCACTGAAAAATGGTCCAGATCCTTGCTAAGGCCTCAGAAGATAACAAAATATGACAAACCAGGGAGGTGATCCTGACCTGTCTAGCAATCAGTAGAATTGGAGAAACCATCCAGTCAGTCTGAGTTCTGTTAAGTCTGAATGAGTTATACCTGTCGAGTGAGACAGGAGGTCTGGAGTTGGATCCAGAATCCATGCTGGGTGTTGAAGGTGAGGTCAGAGGAATGAGGCAAAATCTGACCTGGCCAAAAAGGTGTAATGAGGATAACTGTGCTGTTCAACTGGACTGCTTTCTGTAGAAACTTGGGAATTAGTGGAAGGGTGGAAAAGCATATCAGAGACTGGAGGGCTAATCATGAACTAGACAATCTCTCTGTGACTCCCCCAATAGATGAATCAGGGTAAAGAACCTGTTGCATTTGTTGTTGAGGGGGGAGAGGCAAATTAATCTCCCCTCAATTAATGGCTGGGCCCATTGACAGAATATTCTCTCTGCCACATTGATGTTGAGAGACAACTGATTTGGCATCAGAATGGACCTGCTTAGCTTGTCTGCAATCATGTTGGATTTCCCCAGAATGGAAAACAGCTATTAGAAAGCAACTGGAAGAGATTGTCTATTGCCATACTCTCGTGGCATCTTGACAAAGAGGATAAGATCTGGTTTCCCATTTTTGTTGATGTACCAGATTACTGAAATATTGTCCATCTGTATTGCAATTGTCCCATTTGAGAGAATGTCTTGAAAGGCCTGCAACACTAACAAGGCACCTCTCATCTTCAGGACATTCATATGCATCTTGGCCTCTTTGGGTGACCATGTACCCTGGACAGTCCTTCCCAAGTAGTGCCCCCAAAACTGTGAGGCGCCCCTGGTCACCATGGCCTTGGTTGGGGGAAGAACAAAGGGACAGCCTTCACAGAGTTGATTTAAATGAATTCACCACAGAAGATGCCTTTTGTACACTTGCATGATTTTGACTGGAATGGATAATGGAAGTTGGAGAATGGACCATTACGTCAACAGTCTTTTGAAGGATTCTCATATGAAACCTTGCCAAAGGGACAAGAGTGATAGCTGCTGCCATGGAACCCAAAGGTGGTAGTATCAGTAGGGCTGGAATAGATGAATTTTGAATCACTTTCTTGACTTGGGACTACAGTGTGTTCATTTGGCTAAAAGGAAGAGAGGCTATCTGACAGACTGTGCCCAAACAAGCACCTATGAACTCCAGGCTATGTCTCAGGGTCAGTTGAGACTAGTTGTTATTGACTATTATTTCCAGATGAGAACACAACTGAAAGAAGTAGTCCCTTACCTGTAAAAGTTGATGCCTGGTTGGGGCAGTAAGGAGACAGTCATGTAGATATGAAAACACATGGGATCCTGGCAGTCTCAAGTGAGCTGTTACCACTGCCATGCATTTGGTGAATACTCTGGTGGATGTGGTGAGGCCAAAGGGCAGTGCTGCAAGCTGGTAATGACTGACTACCAGCTGGAAGTGTGAGCATCTTCTGGAGCACCTGTTCATTTTGATGTGATTGTATGTATCCTGAAGATCTATTGAGGATATCCATTTGCCCTTTTGCAGCAGATGCAAGATGGACAGAACCACGAAAATCTGAAATGTTGCATACTGAACAAACCAGTTTAACTTGAGAACAATTTTGTATTTCAGCAAGTCCTCAGTTTTTTTGGCACTAAGAAGAATCTTAAAAAAGTTTCGGACCCTCTCTGGTCTGAGGGACCTCTTGGATGATTCTTTTCTCTTGCAGCTTTTTTATTTCTAGAGACACTGCTTCCCTCTGACTGGGTGGAACATCGAGTATTTTCTTCACAACTGTAGGACGGGTTAGGGAAAATGGTATAGTATAACCTCTGGATATGATCCTCTGCACCCATGTATCTTTTGTGATAGATGTCCAGGCTCTCATGTGCAGAGTTAAATGACCCCTGACTGCCTCCAGACAGGAACAATTGGGTCTCCTTTCAGGAGCACTGATAAAGCTTATCTGAATAAAATCTCTAAAGCCCTGGCTCTGTGGACCACCTCTGTAATGAGGGCTGCATCACCCATTCTAGCTTCTCTCTCTCTGCCCCTGAGGGAACTTTATCTGCATGAATCCTGGAAAAGATACAGAGATTTCTTAAAACACATCTTTCTACCACTTCATTGGTTCCTAGAGAAGGGTATTTGAGAGGTAGAAAGATGCAGTCCCACAGCAGACAGGGTCTTTCCCTCCTGTTCACATCTGGAGAGTATGTCCTTAACCTTAGGGCCAAACAGAGAAGATCCATCAAATGGCACATTTATTAACAATGACTTAAATGGTTCTGCAAAGTAACATAAGCACATACAGGCATGTCTTCTGATGGTTATGCCTGAACCCAAAGCCTGGGAGGTACCTTCCACCACAAGGAGATTAACCTCATGGATGTATTCAAGATGGATTGGAGAGTGGAGGAGTTGTGAGGAGATTCTGTTTCCATCCTCAAATGACATGGACCCAAAAAGAGATTTGGCCAGGTCCTTGATCAGATCTCTTTGCAGTTTTGTAAAATGTGCCAAGTAATTTAGCCACCTTCACTGAAGCATATACATGCTTCCCAAATCTGTCCAATGCCCTAGAATCTCTATTAGGAGGATGGCCAGAAGAACTCTGTTCTGCCAGTTATTTTTTTGTGGTGGCAGCCACAACCATAGTATCAACTAGTACTCCCTTGCTTCAGGGTCTGCAGTCTTTAGGGGGAACTAAAATCCTATCTGGTCTTTTTGGTATTGACTCAACAGTGTCTGGCTCCTTTCTCGCCCACCAAGAAACGGAGTCAATGAGCTCATTGGCTGGGGGGGGGGGGGGTTACCCAAGAAGTTACTCAGCCAGACTGAAAAGCCTCCAATAACACTGATTCCTCCAGTAAGGGGGTTTCAGAGGACCAACCATCTTTTTGTTTCAGGAACTCCAAGATGTCTCCAAAGGAGATATCTTCAGGTGGTGATCTGGGGGACCCCCTCCCCCTCATCAAAACTAGTGTCCTCCATGAGATATTCCTGGGGAGGGAATCTAAGTCCTTCATCTTACATGTCCTCTTCCAAGGAACTTCCTCAGTGGGATGTTCTGGGGAAGTGTCAGAAGAGGTAACAATATCCCAGCAGATCAGCTAAAGACTCATTTGGGCTGGCTGTCCCAGCGGAAGGGATGGTGAAGGCTCAAAATAAAGAACAGTATGAGTCGGAGTTGTCTGATCTGAAGGTGGCATGGATGTCTTTTCTCTATCCAAGGAGGAGCCCAATCCACAACCTCAGTGGTGGAATACCTATGGGGCACAAAAGTCAACTGCTCCGAAGGTGGAATATCTCAGATTGTCAACTCCTGCAACCCCACCAGCACTCCAACAGAGGACAGAGTCAGAACTGAGCTATCTAATGCCAAGATTACAGGGGGAAGAGATGGCTCCAAAAGTTTCAGAGTAGACCTCAAACTCCAGCTCTGAGATACTCGGTACAGGTTAGCTTAGTGGAAGAATCAGAGTTGAAGAACAAATGATTTTTGGATCTAAAATGACACTCCCAGGGATCTCGGATCCAAAGGTCCAAATCAGAGGGTTGGCTCAAAGAAGTACATACTACAGAAGAAGTGAACACATGTTGGCTCATAGACCCAATTGGGGTTGCAGCCAGGAGAACGCCCATCTGTATCTGTGCTCTGAGTAATTTCCTCATTATCATGTCCACAATTGCTTCTGGAGACTTCTGGAAGATCTAAATGAGGACATAGTGGAAGGCAACCTAGAGTATCTTCAGGGTCATCCCTCCATGAAAGGAGAAAAAAGCCTAGATGGAATTGGATCTGATAAAAGTGAAGAAGATCAGATCCCAGGGGACTTTGATTTTTAAGAGGCCAGATTTAAGGCGAATAGATCAGACTTCTTATGAACTTTTGCTGGGTGCTCCGTTGAAGGAGCAAACACCGAAGCCAAACTGTGAACATGAGACCTTTTTCAGGACTTCTTAGGCAAAGGATCATGCTTAATTTTGTCTGGCTTTTTGGAAGGGTTTGAGCTTCAGCAACTGAGGGAGTAGAAGAAGGTAGAAGACCTTGTAAAACTAGTATATTTCTGTGATCTGTTAAAGACGTGGTGTTAAAACTGGAGCAGTTCACACAGTCCACATTAAAGTATGCAAGATCCAAACAGTATATTAAAAAATGTGCTTCCTCTGGGCATTTGAATTGAGAAGCTTGTGCCCACAGGAAGCACATTTTTTTAAACCCAGAGGGTTTGTCAGACATGTCAGCAAAAAGATATGAAGCAACAATGAACTCCACTCCACTATAATAAAACACAACCCTAAAAAGTTACTATATAAAGCTATAAAGATTTTTTTCTTTTTTTAATAAGAAGGAAAGAATGAAAAGTGGGAGTTTGGAATAATGGTTAAGGTGGTTGCCTTATAGACACAAGGTGCAGGGTTTGATTCTCCCATGGGATAATTGGCTAGGCTTAAAATGGTCCATAAGGGAAGTTAGCCTAATACTGATCTATGAATCTATGAACCTATGGAAAACTACCAGCAATGGTAGGAGAAGTACTCCAAAGAGTACAAGTAGTACCAGCAGTGGTATAGAGAGATCAGTAATTAACTAACCAGCTCGCAGAAATGGGAGGGAGGAAGAGAAACAGCAAAATCTAACTTTAAACTAACTCACAACCAAGAAAAAAATGGAAAAAAATCCAAAAACGCTCAAGAGCTAAGGAATCCGAGCCTGAATTTCATGGCAGTAAATGAAATCTAGGGTACATTAGGTTGGTGGGGTATTATGGGCAAAGGGAGGAGCTTGAGAGCTCTTGGATCTGATTTTCTTGTAGAAGCAGCCAAGTCAGATATGAGTGTCAGATCTAAACCTATCAGTTGAGCAATGAATGAAAAGGGCAACAACAGATTTAATGTTCAGAACAATTATTTTTTTGTTTGAAAACAAAACATGTAACCTTTTCTCATGCTTTGTTTGTAATTTTTAACATGTCTGAGAATCATCTAATATACACTTGAAAAGTTATACCTGAATAAATTCTGTAACCATTGGTATAACAAAACATTTATACAATATATAGGAAGGACTATATTTTTTATCAAAATAAGCAAAAACGTGCAAAAGGTCAACCAAAACAATTATACTTCAAGACTATTTATTTTAATGATATAGACTGAATGCACATATTTGCAGTGGAAAGCCCTGTGCTTCACCCACACCACTGTATATTAACACCATGCTACACATTAGCTCCAAAGTAACACAAACCTAAGGAAAAAAGAATTTCTGCAATACAATGCACAGCAATCTGAAGCAGTCATGGACTGCGTTATAACACAATTGATTTCTGATGAATCACTATGTGATAAAAACTAGGTAAGCCCAAAAATGATCCCAGCCATGAGAACAAGTTCATGTCAGATATAGTACAGAAAAAATTCTGCTTTAAGTATGAATTCAGTTTGATCTCAAAGTTAAAAGCAATGATAATGTATTCATTAATTACATCAGAAAATTAGAAAGGGAGCAATTGTGAATACAAGTTATCAGTACAACGATAATGTATTCATTAATTACATCAGAAAATTAGAAAGGGAACAACTGTGAATGCAAGTTGTCAGTAAACAATTGTTTAACCAGTCTCAAGACATATTGAATATGCTTGCAGAATATATAATGTGGACTTTACAACAATAAAGACATACATCAAAGTAATAAAGAGACAAGGGGTTACAGTAATAAAGAGACAAGGGGTTACATTCCTTACTTGACTAAACATATGAAAATTGCTGTCAGCAATAAAATTTAAAAAAAAATGTGTTCCAGGAGGCCATACTACATACCTGGTAGTTTCTTAAACAGACTTAAGGAAAACCTTACTAAATATAATGTCTCCATTCATTAATGGTGGTTAGATAGTTTTCTACCTCCCCTTGTCGTAATCTTTCCTGAATATTTTCTTATTTGAACAGACATAGTTTGGTAATGTTTTTTTCTGACACTGCTGTACTGTCTGTTAGGATTTCCTACTATCCCCACTGTTCATGAAGGCGGTCAGTATAAGTAAGGCTGGTATGGGGGTACATGTGAGTACAGTAGGCTTACTCTTCCTTACAAAAATAGTATCTGCCCTCCTCTGGCAGTGCCTCAAATGCCAGGGTCACTACTCAAACCTAGATTACTTGGGCCATAGTAAGGACATTCTCCCTCTACAACATGGTGCTGTTTCAGACTGCATTGACTGGTGATAGGGCAGCATTACTGCAACTTATGGGTACATAGCTTCTCATCCTCAGTCAGGGATGTCATCCAGGTAGTGATGCTCCACTGGATCAACTCCAGAAATGCTAAATCAGGCTGCTGCACATAGCCCTAACCATAGTTCTACCATTACTTTTTGCCTGTGGGCAACGCATGCTACCCCTGGTCTTTGGCAATGACCAGTTTATCAGTAATGAAATTCATCAGGATCAACACACAGAATGCCCTGTCAGGGTGGATGCTCACAATCTTGACATTCAACACTTTCCCTGACATGGATTGCAGCCAGCCCTGACATTGCAAACCAACACAATGGGTACTGTCAACAGTAACATCGTAACAGTTTGTTGCTACCACTGGATGATGCGATAACAAATGGCTAAAGCATGGTCCAGGCTTGTCACAAGTAAACTAGTAACTAAAATTAAATCTTTCTCACAGAAGTCTGAATTATTTAATTAGGATGTAAGGGCTCAATAAATTGCATACTTTATGATTTTAATGAAGACATCAGTAGTTTGTATTTTTAGTTACTGGGAGATGCGATCCTTGATGCTACACAACCTCCCCAGAGTCCATGATGTATTGTAAACCTCCCATGACCCTACATAATCTCATTGAATTGTAATCAACAAGACTATGACAACAAATTAATAATAATTCTGTCTTTAGGAATTTTAGGCACAGTGAAGTTTTTGTAGCATTATGAACCACTTTCCTAAGACTGTAGAGCTAACTTATAAAAACTTTGGAATAAACTAGAAAACAGGTGTCAGTAATACTCTAAAAACCATACCACTGAGTTAATCCTGTTGCTTTTACCAATAATCACAAAAATACAATTATATGACACTATAACAACTACCTATAGATGTGAAACTGTTACTTCAGTGCAGGAAGACCTATATGAAATAACTGTTCATATACAAAATACTCCAACATTATTTATGACAGATCTAGGAGAAGCAGCGGATATAATAATCTAAGCAGCGTTCTCTAACCTTCAATCTAAACCATTTCTAGAATGCTTTTTTTCCACACTATAGTACAGACCTTCTGCTATTCAAGTTGAAATTCAGAAACATATTTTATTAGTGTCAAAAGTCATGCTTCATATTTTTGTAGGCCAAGGAAAGCAAGATCACTACTAGACTGAGGCATTGCATACAAGCTGGGTCTAATCAAAATAATGCATTTAGAAAAAATTAAATCCAAGTGAAGATTTACAAACAGGCAGTTCACAAGCCAAGTATTATAAGACAAACAATTATGTAAAGTCCTCAAGTGAACCTTAAACACAGACGCATTATCAGATTAAAAACAAAGTAAAAGAACTGCTGAAGTCTAGACTGTTTTCATAGAAAAATATAAATAGGGAAGTGATGCATCAATGGATCGAGTACTGTCTTATCAAAAAATGACAACAAGACATTTTTAAGGTAATTGAAGAATAAATTAATTTTGTTGCCTGTATATCAGTTCCAGACTACACAGTTTCAACGAAATACAAAGCGAGACACACATTATTTCAATGGTTCATTGTGTTTATGAGCTTTTGCAGAATATTTCATAGCACAGACTGAATGATAGCATGTGAAATGCAGGCACGGATATATGCTAACTGTAAACACGAATGCATAACATTTACTTATGTGGGACTGGTACTGTACTGATCAGAATTAGAAATAATTTAGCCTTTGTAACAAGGGACTTCACAAACTGCATGGGAAACAGCAATAGTAATGTCAAAAGCTGTAGTGAGATAGAAAAGCTGTTTTTTTACAGTGTTAGGATGTGCATATAAACTATGCTTTAAGGTATTTTATTATTCCAACAGAAACAGGAGGAATTCTTCATATAGAGTTGACTAAATAATACTGGATACAACTCAGCACTGATTTTTTGGTCCTTTGCTTACTGGAGAAATGCATTGCTAATTACTGAAACTACATTACATATCTTTCATCCAATAAATTCTACTTCTGAAAATCTCTTAATCCTAAACACAGTAAAATACTCTCTATCTGGCAGTTCTACCGTGTTTCCAAAAGTAACATAGAGGAAAAGCTTCAACTGCCTAATCCTAAACATCCCTCCTGCTCCCTAATACTAAATCCCCTAATGCTCCCTCCCCACAGCTGCTTGCCCAAACTCATATACATCTTTATGAGCAGCAGTCTACATGAGCCAGAGTTGGGAGGATGGTTTAATGGTTAAGGCCTTTACCTTACAGACACAAGGTGCAGGGTTTGTTTCTCACATGGGATAATTGGCTAAGCTTAAAATGGCACACAAGGGCAGCCAGCCTAGTACTAAACTATGAACATAAAAGGCTTTTTGAGTCCCTGGTTTTGAAACAGTGGTTTTCAACTGATTGGGACCCGAGTACCTTTAGTAAGCCTGTGATGATGTCATAAGTGGAACATTAGTTACTTGTTGAATCTTATCATTAAATTCTCGTTTTTCTTTTAGAAAAAGGTTTTGTGAGTTTTTATAAAACAATGTTATTGAATTTCAACAATAAAATCATGACAACCAATTAACCTCAGAAATTAAAAGATATAAAACAAGATCAGAAACATATACTGTAAGGATAATAAGGGATACTAAGAGTAATAACATTTTACTTGTAACCACTAAGGACTGTCCAAAACAAAAACTAAGATAGAGCACATCTGGGTCCATAGCTCCATGTCCATATGAGTATTGTTCTACAGTTGTGAACTGTTCCCTGCCAGTTCAATGGGCCCATTTTCCAATGTTGAAAGATTGTGACTAATAACCATATTGCATATCCAAAACCAACATGTAGGAGAAAACTGATGTGTGTCTGAATATAGTCCAAACAGTCAAAACCATATAGCAGAAATATCAGGTAATGAACATTGCTTAACAGTTCTAATCAGAGTTTCATGAATTTAATTTAAATATTTTAAATGAGTGTTTTCATCAGGATATAACTGAATTATTTATATTTTATTACATAGTAATCAGAACTCTTCTTTTTATTTCTACTGCTATAAGAAGTATGGTGTACAGGGTAGTGGTCTCGACTTTTTCTGACAATGGTAGATAGTGATATTACTCTGCATATAGAAAGATGAAGGTTAGTTACTGGTGGAAGTATGTGGTGCAATTGACAAATCATCTATAATGCTTTTTCTGCCCTGGGATTGGTTCTAATCAGCACCTTCACTAGCCTAATCGCTTGCGATTGGTTTAGTGTTGAAAGAAAGTAAAAAAGTCATCACTTTCCATTCCCTGAGCTTTTGATAAAAGCTGACACATTTCAATGAAACACAGTATCTTCAACTTTGTATTGACAGTATTTTTCATAAAAAATACAAATACACCAGTGACAACAATTTTCCCCACTTTTCTGGGTCTTTCTCTTATTTCTTAGAGAATATCTATTTAGTCGTTCTGCCCACATTTATGTGTTAATGTATTTCTAGATTCCCATTGCATTATGCAAAGAAATCACTAGTAGTGTATTAAAGTGAATATGATAAAGAAATGAAGCAGTTGTACAAAAAATTTAAACTTTAGACAAACATACACTATCGCACATTCTACAAATTCTGTAGTATTTTGCAAAGCTTGCAGATAGTATATCTCAGTTAGCTATGCTTCTTAGAAATCTGCCGGAATAAGATTTAGCCTGTAAGTGGAGTCATGAACAGAAAATAAGAGTTTTAAAATAATAAAAATTAGATACAGAAGTAACAGCATCAGAAACTATGAAGTGAATAAGTCAGTTGTCTTACAAATAGCTTGCAATTAGAATGGTATAGTAGCTGGAATCATACACGGTGATATAACAGAAGGTGTGATCCTACAAGAGAACAGAATAGTGGCCTGACAGAATAAAAAGTACACTAAATTCTTGTAAATATGTATGGTCATACAGGAAACAAAATGCTAATAAGAAACTCCAGGAGTAGTATGTCTATGGTACAGGAATTCAGATGACAACAGACCACATATTCTTCAAGGAATTTTCAGAAAGTCTTTGTATAAAGCATACATACCTCAGACTATCTTGCATAACTACTGAGGTATATTCTCAAAGACAACATAGACCAAATAAATAACTTCACATATCAGATACATTCGGAAAGCATATTTGCTGAAAAGCATATTTACCACAGACGGGTAAAGAAATATTTAACGGAAAAAAATGAAGACCCTTTGAGTAATACTGTGGTTATTAGTGATAGAAGAGAAAAGTAAGAAAAAGTAAAAACCAAGTAAGAAGGCAGATACTTAAAGTGGATACATAAATCACATTTGGGAACAATGAAGCATGATGAAAGAACAAGTACTATAACAGCCAGGAATATCAGTTCAAGACAAATAAGTAATGCTAAGTTTTCCAATTTGTAATAAATACCATAACAACAATCTAAAGGAAAAAATATAAACCTATCCAGTACCAGATAATCCTTGGAGATGAGCAGTTACTGATGTATTTTGGTTGAAGAAGCCACGTATCTCAGATATATATATATATATATATATATATATATATATATATATATATATATATATATATATATATATATATATATATATATATATATATATATGTGTATGCATATATATATATGTATATTTATATATATATATATATATATATATATATATACACACACACACACACACACACACACACACACACACACACACACACACACACAGACACACACACACACACACACACACACACACACACACACACACACACACACACACACACACACACACACTCACACACTCACTCACACATACACACACACACAGACACACACACACATACACGCACACAAACACACACGCATGCACACACACACACACACGCATACAGACACACACACACACACACACACGCACACACACACACACACACACACATATAAATATTCTAAATATTCCAAGTTTCTGCAAAATAGGAATAATGTACCTGTTTATCTACAAAGTGAACTAAATTATGTTACATTCAAGAGTACGTTGATCTAATTTTTTTCATGTCCTAAACACCAGTAGCTCTCTACATTTGTTGTGAATTAACTTATATGTGAATTTCTGAATGCTACCTTTGTAATTTTGTTCATAGGATTTACATAGCTGTAAATATTTTATTCCAGTGCATTATGTACACCTTATAGTACTGTGATCTTTCCTTGAATCTTCTTTTTTTCAACTCGGAAATGCCCCATACCAGATTATACCTGGAAAGGGTCTAAAGACTGATCTCTTGCTGAATTAATAAAATGTAAATAAATAAAAGATTTACTGAAGAAATTAAACTGGCCGACTCAACAAGTGCAAGTGTAATTTGTCCATTTGCTTACTCCTCCAGGCCTACAAGAAAGTCACAAACATATTTCTGGGATCTCAAACAAGCTTTACAGAGTATTTATGAGTAATCTTGTAACCATTTATTTCTCCATTTATTCAATTATTTTCACCTTAGTTTCACTTCTAAGATCCATTTCATAACTTAAACAAATATATTATACAAACAACTAATCAGATATTGTGATGTTGACCTTCAGGCATTATTCAACACTGTATCAGCTCTTAGTAACTTCTTTAGCAACCAGGCAGAAGCATGGGCACTCCTCTTTCTGTCTCATGCAGCCCTACTATTTCCTGTTTTATCCTGCTCTATCACTCTAATTCTTTGTAGCTTAACTACAGCTGCTTATCCTTTGCCTTGGCTGCATTTTCCTGTCTAACCTGGGCCTTTTCTTCCACACCTTGTGTACCTTTACATTTTGTGCTTGTGGAGGCCACACTGCTTAGCTTCTCCATTTTGACAATCCTTTTCACTTTGATTCCATCTGCTCATGCCAGCAAATGAGGAAAAGAGCCTCTTTCACCCAATTGGCTGCATTCTGTGATACCACATGTTCTTGTGATATTACAAATCTACAGTGCACCCTTATCTCTTATTTTAGCCCTCTTATTCCTCTTCCCCTTTTTATCTCTGCCTTTTTTCTTTTTTACTAACCTCATTACCCTTCCTGATGCCTTAAATTTGCCCATTGGCCACCATTCCTACTGTCAAATGAAATTAACAAGGCCTAACCTAATAATGTTAAGTTGTCTATCTCGCCTTCATTCTTGCTGGATGGGTCCAGAGCCGATCCTCGGCTCCGACTCGGCCACTCTAAAAGCTCGAGAGCTAGTTCCACTGGCTCGAGGCTCCCCTATATCCCACAATGCTAGGCGGTAACTCCTCAGATCTCGTTTGCCGCTACAGCGATTGAGGTGCTTTTTCAACCGGCTCGTCAGGTTAGTTCAAATATTGAGTTGTATCTTAGATAGACCCCCTTTTTAAGTTAGCTTTCCTCATAGTTTTCAAGGTTAAGTAGTTTACTCCCCTTTATAGTCAAGTTTCCCCAGTTTTTTCCTAAATTTGATAATTTTATTCCCTTGGGCTTTAGGCCCATTCCCTCCCTACCTTAGTAGTTGGAGTGGCTGTGTTTTGTAGGGTCTTAATTTTAAGTTAATTACTAATTTTAATTTAAAAATATTACAAGTGTAATCGGTGTGTGTGTGTGTGTGTGTGTGTGTTTGTGGTTACACTTTGACTTCTTTTTTGGACATGTCCAAAGAATCGAAGGTCTCAGGCTTCAAGAAGTGTGACTCGTGCTGTCAGAAGATGTCTCTGACAGACGGTCACACTTCTTGTGTTTACTGCCTGGGGCCTTTGCACCTGCAGGACTCATGTGCTGTTTGCCATGGCTTCAGCCCTAGAGTCCTGCAGGAGCGCAAAAATAAACTCATTTTAAGGGGCTTATTGAAGCCTGAGGGTCCCTCGACTCAATCCTCGGGGAAACCCTCTAAGCCTTCCAGACCTTCGGCTCCAGTCTCTGAGCCGTCTTCTGGGATCAAAGGCTGTTCGAACATCGGCTCCTGCCGGAGCCGATGAATCTCGAACGCATGCCCCTACTATTTCCTTGGCTCCGGCGGAGCCGAGGAAGACATAACTGAGTCGGCTCCGATCAAATTGTCAGAACCGACATCCAGAAAAAGGTCCCGATCTCCATCTATCGGCTCCGTTCATTCGGCTCCAGCATCACCTTTGCTGTCTGAACGGAGCCATAGATCTCACTCCTCTAGGTCTTCCAGACTATCGGATCATGACCTTCAGAGAGTAGTGAGTCGACTTCTTAAGTCCGAGGCACTGGCCCAGATGCTTCAAAGTCCGACTCAACAGTCGAGAACTATTCCCATTACTCAAAATGTTCCTCCTCTGACTCTTCTGAGTTCGGAGCCGGGGCGGCTCGGACCCGAGACTGTGGTGGCGTCGGAACCGATACCTTTGTCTTTGGTGCCATCATCTGCTCCGATGTCTTCCTTGGAGAGTGGCATCGGAACCTTGTCTGACCCCGCTCTCCCTCTCGGTGCTTCAGAGCTGGTGAGTTCGGCTCCGACATCGGCCTCGGAGCCATCACTGTCGGTGCCGGGGGAGGTCTTCAGCTTTTCGGAGCGGAGACCTCCGGCTCTGCCTGACAGGGGTGCCTTCGAGGTCATGAGGAGCATGTTAGAACCAGGTTCAACTCCACAGTCGGCTCCTTCCGCCCCTCCCTCCACGGTGCCTCCGGTGATTTCTACTCACTCTCTCATCCCCGACCGTAGAGAGCCAGCTCCTCAAGTTTCCCCAGTGGGGATCTCCTCCTCTTCCGAGGCCTCTCCTGACCCAGCAGGAGAGTCCCCTAGGAAGAGGCAGTGCAAGAGGAAGCACATTGACTCCCCTGAGTCTGTCACCTCTGACACTGATTTAGAGGATTCTGAAGGTTCCCCTCGTTCCCCCTCTGAAGATGTCTCCTTTGCAGACATCCTCGAAATCTTAAAACAGAGGGGGAATTGGCCAGCCCTCAACCCTTCAGAGGATGAATCGGTGTATCTTGAGGCATTTGTCCCCTCCCTTTGACCCCCTTATGCAAGTGGTGGCAAAGAAGGCCTGGGCGGCTCCTGACTCAGTGGAACCCACCCCCAGGAGACCATCAAAATTTATCACTGCCCCCAAGGACAAGGAATTTTTAACCAAAGGCATCTCTGTTGATGCTATGGTGGTGGCTGCGGCCACCAAGAAGGAGTTAGCTGATCCTTCAGTACCTGTTCATCCTCCTAACAAGGAGTCTAGGTCGATGGACAGGTACAGGAAGTGGATGTTCTCATCAGCAACCTTTACTATGCGCTCGCTGAATTACCTGTGTCATTTCACTCATCTTCAGAGGGATTTACTCAAGGAAGCAAGTGAAATGTTAAAGGACCCAACAGCTGCGGGTTTTCAGGATAGGATGAACTCTCAGCTGGCGACCCTTAATTCTATAACTAACTCCTCCATGCGCCTCTTTTCATATGCGGCGGATGGAGCAAGTAGAGCGGCAGGTACAGGTGTAGCCTTGCGTCGGCACGCCTGGATGTGGCTATGTAACTTTGCGGACCCTTTCAAGGCGTCCTTCACTAATTCCCCCTTTGATGGATCATCCCTTTTTGGTCCTCAAGTGAAGGAAACCCTGACTAGGTGCGAGACTGATGGCAAAACTCTCTCTGCCGTCGGAGTCCATTTTTCTGCTCCTTCTAGGCCTTACCCCAAAGGCCAGAAAGGGGGAAAGATGTGGTTCCACAAACAATCTCAGGGAGATTTGCCTGACGCACAGAGTCGATTCCCCTCTAGAGGCAGAGGGGGGAACAATAATGGTAAACGCAGTCCTAGAGGCAGAGGGGGCCCGCAGAATCAGGGCAGTTGAGAATCCTTTTCCGACAAGCCCTTTCAGCATCCCTGAGGTGTTGCCCGACTGTCCACCTTCGGAGGCAGTCGGGGGGAAGATTATCGCTGTACCCAGAAGCCTGGCTATCCCTAACTCAAGACAAGTGGGTACAGTCTATCATTTCCGAAGGCTACATAATCCCATTCCTTTTCACTCCGAAGCAATCCAAAAAATCCCTTCCAGATGTTCCACCCAGTCAAAGGGAGCAAGCAGCATTAGAAATTTCAAAGCTGCTCGCAAAAAGAGCCATTCAACCAGTTCCAGCAGACCAAATAGGATCCGGAATCTACTCCAAATTCTTTTTGGTTCCAAAGAAAACAGGGGACTGGAGACTCATTTTGGATCTCAGCAACTTGAACAAATTTGTCAAGAAAACAAAGTTCCGGATGGTCATGCTGCAGTCCATTCTACCCATTTTGGGGCGGGACAACTGGATGTGCTCGATAGATCTCCAGGATGCGTACTATCACATCAGAATGAGTCAACGCTCCAGGAGATTCCTCCACTTCAGGCTGGGAACCAGTCATTTCCAATTCAGAGCCCTGCCCTTTGGTCTCACTACAGCCCCCCGAGTATTTACCAAATGTATGGCAGTGGTTGCCTCTCATCTGAGACGACAAGGATTCCAGGTGTTTCCTTATTTAGATGACTGGCTCCTTACAGCCCCCACCAAGCATCTTTTGCTTCTTGCCAGAGACTACACCTTTCACACATGTCAGACACTAGGCATTTCAATAAATTACGAAAAGTCTGACTTGTCGCCTTGTCGTGTTATGACCTTTATAGGTGAAAATCTAGACACAGTCAACATGTCAGCCAGACTCACAGAGCAGAGAATAGCAGGCATACACAGACAGGTCTCTCTTATCTTGCAGACGTACACTATCGGCATTCTACAAATTCTGTAGTATTTTGCAAAGTTTGCAGATAGTATATCTCAGTTAGCTATGCTTCTTAGAAATCTGCCTGAATAAGATTTAGCCTGTAAGTGGAGTCATGAACAGAAAATAAGAGTTTCAAAATAATAAAAATTAGATACAGAAGTAACAGCATCAGAAGCTATGAAGTGAATAAGTCAGTTGTCTTACAAATAGCTTGCAATTAGAATGGTATAGTAGCTGGAATCATACACGGTGATATAATAGAAGGTGTGATCCTACAAGAGAATAGAATAGTGGCCTAACAGAATAAAAAGTGCACTAAATTCTTGTAAATATGTATGGTCATACAGGAAACAAAATGCTAATTCTGCAGACATAAGAAACTCCAGGAGTATATCTATGGTACAGGAATTCAGATGACAACAAACCACATATTCTTCAAGGAATTTTCAGAAAGTCTTTGTATAAAGCATACATACCTCAGACTATCTTGCATAACTACTGAGGTATATCCTCAAAGACAACACAGACCAAATAAATAACTTCACATATCAGATTCATTCAGAAAGCATATTTGCTGAAAAGCATATTTACCACAGACGGGTAAAGAACTATTTAACGGAAAAAAAATGAAGACCCTTTGAGTAATACTGTGGTTATTAGTGATAGAAGAGAAAAGTAAGAAAAAGTAAAAACCAAGTAAGAAGACAGATACTTAAAGTGGATACATAAATCACATTTGGGAACAATGAAGCATGATGAAAGAACAAGTACTATAACAGCCAGGAATATCAGTTCAAGACAAATAAGTAATGCTAAGTTTTCCAATTTGTAATAAATACCATAACAACAATCTAAAGGAAAAAATATAAACCTATCCAGTACCAGATAATCCTTGGAGATGAGCAGTTACTGATGTATTTTGGTTGAAGAAGGCACGTATCTCAGATATATATCTATATATCTATCTATCTATATATATATATATATATATATATATATATATATATATATATATATATATATATATATATATATATATATATATATATATATCCAAGAAAACTGTCCCCAGAACCAAAATGATTCACATAAACAAGCCGACACCCAATGGACACAACGATTTGTTCAAACAGTAGTCAAATGCTGTATTTCACAGACTGTAACCTGCCGTTGTAAAATCCAAGATCACTTAATTCAGGTATTCGAACGTTGTATAACACAAACTGTTAACTGCCGATTTAACAAATCCAAACACAGCCTTCAATTAAATGAATCCAAGCACAAAATTAGATAAAAGAATGAAATATGCTTTAATGAACGTTAGCGCTATCGCGGTTACCCGCTTCTTCAGACGTTGTATTTCAAATCACATATCCAACACATTTATAGTAAAAACGTCACATCCTAACCATCCAAATCATGAACATCACTTCCTATGAAACACTCTGTTGCTAATCATTCTAGAATACTATAAAACAAAGTAATACCTTTCAACAACTAAAATTAAAACAATATCTGCATATATTATACAAAATATTATATAAAGAAAACATAACAACCTAGCATGTCAAATATGTTAGTCACTTATGTTAATCACTTTACAAGACAATGTCTTCTTATTATCAAAACAGTATATCAAGGCAGTTCATTAGAATATCAGGAACCGTAAATATATCACTGTAATGTTGAATATATATAGAACGCTATCAAAAAGAAGACTGTCAAAAAGAAAATAAACTAACCTACCATTTAAACATATTTAAAACTATATTGTGAGGCATGTGCCAAAAAATATGCTCTAATACCATATGATCGATAAACTCAACAAAAGGATGGGTTGACTAATGAGGTGTTTAAAATTAATCTAAAACAACCCTCATGAACCATGATTACAAATCATGCCTCACTTAATCCCCCTTGCCTTGAGAACTGGTTTGAGGGGTACAGATTCATTCAATCCCTTCCCCCTATGCGCAGCTAGCCTCAAAATCCACTTTACCTCAGATGATTCGGTGCGATTTATGATGTCGCCTCCTCTTTTTAGATTAATTTTAAACACCTCATTAGTCAACATGCCTCACAATATAGTTTTAAATATGTTTAAACGGTAGGTTAGTTTATTTTCTTTTTGACAGTCTTCTTTTTGATAGCGTTCTATATATATTCTAATGAACTGCCTTGATATACTGTTTTGATAATAAGAAGACATTGTCTTGTAAAGTGACATAAGTGACTAACATATTTATTAGTTGTTATGTTTTCTTTATACAATATTTTGTATAACATATGCAGAGACTGTTTTAATTTTAGTTGTTGAAAGGTATTACTTTGTTTTTATTCTAGAATGATTAGCTGAGTGTTCATAGGAAGTGATGTTCATTTGATGGTTAGACAGATTTTTACTATAAATGTGTTGGATATGTGATTTGAAATACAACGCCTGAAGAAGCTGGTAACTGCTGAGCGCTCATTAAAGCATATTTCATTCTTTTTATCTAATTTTGTGCTTGGATTCATTTAATTGAAGGCTGTGTTTGATTTTAAATCGGCAGTTAACAGTTTGTGTTAACAACCTGGTCGTGATCTGTTTTACAACGGCATTGAGCCAGTCTGTGAAATACAGCATTTGACTACTGTTTGAATAAATTGCAGCAGTCCATGGTTTGTTTTATATATATATATATATATAATATATATATATATATATATATATATATATATATATATATATATATATATGTATGTGTGTGTGTGTATGTATATGTATATATATATATATATATATATATATATATATATATATATATATATATATATATATATACACACACCACACACTCACACACACACACACACACACACACACACACACACACACACACACACACATACACACACACACACTCACACACCTCACACACACACACACACACACACACACGCACGCACGCATGCACACACGCACGCACACACACACACACACACACACACACACACACACACACACACATAAATATTCTAAATATTCTAAGTTTCTGCAAAATAGGAATAATGTACCTGTTTATCTACAAAGTGAACTAAATTATGTTACATTCAAGAGTACGTTGATCTAATTTTTTTCATGTCCTAAACACCAGTAGCTCTCTACATTTGCTGTGAAGGAACTTATATGTGAATTTCTGAATGCTACCTTTGTAATTTTGTTCATAGGATTTACATAGCTGTAAATATTTTATTTCAGTGCATTATGTACACCTTATAGTACTGTGATCTTTCCTTGAATCTTCTTTTTTTCAACTCTGAAATGCCCCATACCAGATTATACCTGGAAAGGGTCTAAAGACTGATCTCTTGCTGAATTAATAAAATGTAAATAAATAAAAGATTTACTGAAGAAATTAAACTGGCCGACTCAACAAGTGCAAGTGTAATTTGTCCATTTGCTTACTCCTCCAGGCCTACAAGAAAATCACAAACATATTTCTGGGATCTCAAACAAGCTTTACAGAGTATTTATGAGTAATCTTGTAACCATTTATTTCTCCATTTATTCAATTATTTTCACCTTAGTTTCACTTCTAAGATCCATTTCATAACTTAAACAAATATATTATAAAAACAACTAATCAGATATTGTGATGATGACCTTCAGGCATTATTCAGCATTGTATCAACTCTTAGTAACTTCTTTAGCAACCAGGCAGAAGCATGGGCACTCCTCTTTCTGTCTCATGCAGCCCTACTATTTCCTGTTTTATCCTGCTCTATCACTCTAATTCTTTGTAGCTTAACTACAGCTGCTTATCCTTTGCCTTGGCTGCATTTTCCTGTCTAACCTGGGCCTTTTCTTCCACACCTTGTGTACCTTTACATTTTGTGCTTGTGGAGGCCGCACTGCTTAGCTTCCCCATTTTGACAATCCTTTTCACTTTGATTCCATCTGCTCATGCCAGCAAATGAGGAAAAGAGCCTCTTTCACCCAATTGGCTGCATTCTGTGATACCACATGTTCTTGTGATATTACAAATCTACAGTGCACCCTTCTCTCTTATTTTAGCCCTCTTATTCCTCTTCCCCTTTTTATCTCTGCCTTTTTTCTTTTTTACTAACCTCATTACCCCTCCTGATGCCTTAAATTTGCCCATTGGCCACCTTTCCTACTGTCAAATGAAATTAACAAGGCCTAACCTAATATTCCACATGTGCATTCTATCTTCCCTGTACCAGGCTGTATCTTTATCATCAACATCTCAGTGTTTCAGAACTATGATTTCTTGCCTTCAGCACCACCATTCTATACTTAATGAACTTACTTATTCTTTCTTTAAATGCTTAACTCCACACTAATCTCAAAATTATGGCTGAGTACATATAACCACAGTTCCAGGGCTTCTTTTTTTAATATGCAGTATATCTTTGTCATAAAAAAAGAACTGTTTCTTTGGAATGCAAACGATCTCATTGTCTCCCAGATGCAATGCAGAAATATCCTATTGTTCAAAAGCTTCAGTTATTCTATTCTTCTTAACACAATGGATGGAACTATGACCAAGTAATCCACCTGTATCTTTTTCAAATTTGTCTCCAGCTTCCTGTGTCAAACCTCAGCAAACTACTTTCTAAGTTCACCACTGCCTTCTTTTTGGGTCAGTCCAAATAGAGTTGACCCGCCAGAAGAACCATATTAACCCATGTAAAACAGAGGCCACTGATTAATAAAACATTTCTTGAAATAATCATACTGACTCACATAATAAGTGCAAGTGTAGTTACTGCATTAATGACTACATTCCTGAGAGAGGGGATAGCAGATGTTATTGCATCTGACAATGACCTATGGTATAATAATTAGGAATGTACATTTGTACATGAGTGAGAATTTAGAGTTCATTCTGCACAATTTTCAGCCCAGTAGGCAAATGGCAATAATTACACAAAAGTGAAGAACCTTAAAATAAAGAGCAGTAGCAAAAACTATGAAGACTGTGAGCTCACTATACTGGAATGGAGGAATATCCCACTGCAGGGACACAGTCTCCCCCACCATACCCCCAAATCATCTGTAAACAGGGTGAAAGTTGAAGAGCAGAATAGTGACTATATTTACATTGCTGAGCTATACAAGGTGAAGAAAATGTCCGAAAGAAGTCAACAGAGACAGAATTACTACTGTGGCAGATTTACAGACTACAGTCAGAAAGAATATAAAAGCCATGGGAAGGTTTTGCAGCCAAGGATAAAGAAAGTAAAAGCTGGCCAAGAAGCTAAACCAAGAGCCTTTGATGTGCTGCTGGCAACCTACCAACAGTTGCTGTAGTGAATGTTGGCAAGCCTGAGGTAAACTCACTGAAAAACTTCTAGATGACAGTAGAGTTGTCTCTATTCTCCATTGTTGTGCAGTCCTGGACTAAGTACATTTGGGGGATGTTTGATGTTTCCACCCGCACTAGGGTGGAAAAAATATTTAACTCCAATATTCACTGAAAATTATTTTAGTGAGTTTGCTTCATTCTGTCAGTGCTGACTCAAAAGTGTGTCATTGGTTTGATATGATTCCTGTGTATTGACTGTAAGAAAATTGAAAACTCTGTAGAAGACACTGCTGACATTTTTACAAGACAAATGTGTCAGGCTTCACAGCTGAAGGAAAAAACACAACTTTCATCACCAGTATTGTCACTGGGAAATAGTGACTATGTAATCTATGACAGAGGTTCCAATATATATCATGTCATCAAGGAAAGCTGTAATGTAGAAAGAAGTATCCCAAAAGGGAAGGTTAGATATCCAGATATCCTAGGACAGCAGGCCTATTAAATACTGTAAATTAAGAAGACCACTGAAGAAACCAGACAGATGTGGACTGCATGAGAGTTGATCATCTCACCACATGATACTAAAGACAGAAATGTTGCATTTATAAAAATATATTCTAAATAAATCTTACACAATATCAAAATCCATGACATGCTTAGTGTACAGGTAAAATTAATTTAAACATATCACCATAACTTAAATTATGCTACATTTATATTATTTATACATTCTTCTTTTGATAAATCAATAGGTGGACTGGTCCTTGAACCCTTTTCAGCCACAACCCAGATACAGTGGCAAAGTACATTTAGTCACACAAGGATACTGATGAAAATTTAGAGTGAATAACAAACACTAATGCAATGTAATAGAGAGAGAAACAAACTAATAGAGAAAGTAACAAGACTCACATAAGATAATATAGACAGAAACAAAGTATACTGAAAGCAAAAGTCATATTTAAGCTTGTTTCCTGCCTTTCCTGTTAAGTGGTATAGACTATTTGTAGGCTTTTGAGCCCCCAAGCCCTTCTGTGTTGGAGGGAAGCCTTCTAGCTTAGTTTTTTTTTCCCTATAACTAGCCAGTTTTCTAGTTTCAGCACTCAAATCTGTTTCTTTGATCTCAGCACTTGTTCAGAAAAAAAAAAAAAAATTAATCTGCTTTTACTGTACTTGTGTTTCTACCTACTTTTTTTACTTTTGCATCATCTTAAAAGTACTCAATTGTATTTATTACTGCTTGGTGTAACTCATTCTAGGCCTTCTGGTTTAAACATTTGGGCTTCGGACCAGTTGTTTTGCACTGAGAGGGTTTGTGGTCTGCACTGTAGTGGCAGAACAGGTAGCTTACATCCTTCTAGGTTGGGAACTGCTGACTGAGGGCTCAGTGTCTGTTATTCTAAAAGTGTATTAATTCTGGTTTAAGCACTTAGGCTTTCAGGCCAGTTATTTTACATTAAGAGGGTTCATGGTCTGCACTCTTGTGGGAGGAGAGGCTGGACTCTGCCCTTCTGAGCTGGGAATTTCTGATTGAAGGCTTATAGTGCATGCATATCTGAACTGCTTCTTACTGAAGTTGGTGCCTTGTTTGCTGTGGCATAGACTGGATTCGGGCCTGCTGGATCTAGCTTTGTTTGTGTAACTTAAGCACTAATCCAGGCATTCTCTAAAGTATTCAATTGTATTTATTACTGCTTGGTAGTAACTTGATTAAAGTTTAGCTGTCATTCTAAGTCTTTTGGATTAAGCACTTGGGCTTCAGACCAGTTGTTTTACATTAGGAAGGTTTGTGGCATGCACTGTGGTGGCAGGACAGGTAGCTTTCATCCTTCTAAGTTGGGAACTGCTGATTGAGAGCCCAGTGTCTGTTATTCTTAAAGTGTATTAGTTCTGGTTTAGGCACTTGGGCATCAGGCCAGTTATTTTACATTAAGAAGGTTTGTGGTCTGCACTCTTGTGGGAGAAGAGGCTGGACTCTGCCCTTCTGAGCTGGGAATTTCTGGTTAAAGGTTTATAGTGCCTGAATATTTGAACTGTATCTTACTGAAATTGGTACACCTTGTTTGCTGTAGCATAGACTAGATCCAGGCCTGCTGAATATAGCTTTGTTTATATGCTTGTTGTTTGTTTGCTTGTTATTTCCTGGAACGCTAATTCCACCTAATACGCGGCTTCTCAGTGCTTCTGTGGCTCACTAGTGATATCTGCATTGCTTACTGTACTTATCTCCTTGTTTCACTTGAAAGAAAGTTACTGTTTGTCGTTTTTGCATTTAAGTTACCTGTAACACATTGCACTTAAGTTACCTGGCACTTGCTCACTAAAGCAATTATATAAGTCAGCACTAAAAATTAAAAGCACTACACCCTCACTCCCCACTGGCCCTGGTTTTCAATTATTAAGGAATTCCCAATATTATTCTAGCATGTCCAAAGGTCAGTTGTCAATCTCCTCTCCGGCCCAGCTGGTGAATCTGGGAATCTTGAGGCAATGTTACAACTGCCTCATGTACACAGACAACCCTCTCCTCCTCCCAACAAATTCCAACACATGTGAGAGATGCAACCATATAGCCAAACTGGAGGCTAAGCTCTCTCAACTCAGTACTGGCATAACCAGTCAGGAGGAGAAGGAAACCATACTCACTACAATTCCAGTCTCACATAGACCTACCACGACAGCAAACCAAACACATAATCACACAAAAACATACTCGAGGCTCTAAATAAAGATCTGCCGAAGCAGCAGAGACCTCCAAAGCAGACACCCAAGCAGCCGCTACCACAAAACAAAACACGTGCAACACATATCTCACAAAGCCAGTGTGCCAAACAGTCACAGCCCTTAAGACTAAACAACACACCTGATACACTTGTAATAGGTGACTCTATCGTCAGGCACACTGACGTCCTGCTCACCAGGCTGAACAAGGAGAGGGTCACGGTGAGCAGCCTGTCGGGTGCTAGGATCCGCCACATAACACAAGCACTCAGGTCACTCCAAGGCAAGTACAAATATGACTCAGTCATTGTCCATGCTGGTGTGAATGACCTGAGACGTACCTCCCTGGACTACATGAAAAGAGACATAAAGGAGCTCTCTGAGCATGTAGCCCAGGCCGGTATGACCCTGACCTTGAGTAGCATCTTACCCTCACCAAGAATGATGCCACAATATGAAGACAAGATGATCAATTGCAACAATTGGCTTAAGTACTGGTGTCATTCAAAGGGGATCCAATGCCTGTCAGCTTGGGATGATATGCTCGACAAGCCACGATGCTTCGCTAGGGATGGCTTGCACCTGCCACCCCTGGGCTTTCGGATATTGGCAAAGGCTCTTGCTACCCCCATAGTGCATATTTTAGGCAAGGCTCAAAAGACAAACCCACCTCCATAGGTATGACAAGGGATAAGAAACTAAGAGTAATGCTACTCAATGCCAAAAGTCTAAACCTCAAGATGCACGCACTCGAAACTCTCCTTAGCATGGAGAACATCGATATCTGTGCAGTAACAGAAACCTGGTTCAGGGCTCCCGAGAGCACCCCAGCACTACCAGGTTATACCTCATACCATGTTTTTAGGCCCCAAAACTTGGACCGAACCACAAAAGGAGGGGGAGTATCGATATTCATCAAAGATACCCACACCTCCAGGTTGGTGGCAAAGCACGAAGCATCAGAGACTATCCATGTGCAACTAACAGTGGGTAAAACTGCCTTCCAGTTTATAGCCTGCTACAGACCACCCTTCCAAAACCAGGAACCCCACTCGGCCTTCCTGAGAACACTGGAAAATATGAAGGTCTCTCCAAACACCATTATATTGGGTGACTTCAACTACCCAAACATAGACTGGGAGAATTACTCTAGCTCCAACACCCTAGCCCAAAGGTTCCTAGAATTTATAAACTCAAATGCTATGGAACAACTTGTTACCACTCCCACAAGAGGGGAAAACATACTGGATCTGATCATCACCAACATGGGGACTCTATGCTCCAGACCAGAAGTGTATCCCTCACTGGTAAGATCAGACCATAAACTAATCTCACTGGATATTCACATCCCGACCCCACCCCCTGCCCAGAAAACCACAGTGAAAAACTTCTCTAAAGCAAATTTTACACTCCTCAAAACTGAGGTGGTATCCTTCAAAGCCCCGGCCTGTGGAAAATACAGCCCAGACCGCAGAATCCTTTATAAACGCATTCTATGAACACCTTCAGGAATGCATGGATCATCGATCCCAAATAAAACCAAGACCCAATCCTCCAAAGGCAGGCGCCCTGTCTGGTGGACCCCAGCCATAAACAAACTATACAATAGAAGGAGGAAGCTACTAAATGATAAAGCAAAATCCCAAAAGGGAAGGCATCACTGATCAGTATTAGCAAAAACTACGGGCACACATAAAATTGTCTAAGGCCAGCTTCGAGAAAAATTGCACAGGACACTAAGGATAATCACAAGGCTTTCTTTAGTTATGTTAGGAGCCTGGGTGGTAATTCCCAGATATGCTCAGAATTAGTCCAAAATGACAAAAAATACACCGAACCCACAGACATTGCCAACATCCTAGCTGACAGGTTCAGCGCAAACTCTCCCCCCCCACCAAAAGGGCAAATATCTATCCCAGCAGAGTGCTGCCCCCCTGACATCTCAGGTGCTCAGGTAAGAGCCGCCCTCTCCAAAGCTTAAAACACAGCATCAATGGGACCAGATGGTGTCCCAGGCTGCATCCTACATGAACTCAAAGAAGAGCTAAACCCAAACATAAAACTACTGTTCAATCTCAGCCTTACTACAGGATATGTGCCCAAAGAGTGGCGTACAGCAACAGTGGTCCCTCTCCATAAAGGTGGTGCCTCAACGGATCCTGGAAATTATCGCCCCATAAGCCTGACTAGCTTGGTCTGCAAAGCTATGGAAAGGATCATCATGGACCTCATAAATAAAGATATTGGGGACCTACAAACACTGGATCCTACCCAGTTCGGCTTTGTTAAGGGCAGATCCTGCCTCTTAAACCTGGTTGATTTCTTTGAAACAGTCACCAAGGCCATTGACTAGGGGAAGGTGGTCCACACAGTCTACCTGGACCTCGCAAAACCTTCGATACAATACCCCACTCGGGCATTATAGATAAGCTCACCAGCTTAAATATAAACCCCTATGTCACTAGATGGATTTCAAACTGGCTCAAGGACAGAACCCACATGGTTAGAATTGCTGGAGCCATGTCAGACTCCAAACCAGTTACAAGTGGTGTCCCACAAGGCTCAGTCCTGGGACCTCTCTTGTTAGGTATATATTTCTCGGAGGTACAAGCCAACACGGAAGGACTGTGGCTGACCAAGTTCGTAGATGACTGCAAACTGGGTGCCATAATCGACTCTCCAGCCGACACAAGCATCCTCCAAAAGGCCCTCATAGAAAAAGACAACTGGTGCCAGAGCCATGGCCTCAAGCTAAATGCCACAAAGTGTTTAGTCGTCCCCTTTGGCAAAAACAAAGTACACACAAATTACCACATAGGTGGTAATCCATTAAGTACAGAAGAAGTAATTAGGGACCTGGGGACCCAAGTTGATAGCAATCTCTCATTTGACAACCACGTGGCCAAAGTGGTTAGAAAAACATTTTATATAGCCCACCTAATCATGAAGGGATTCACATCTAGATCAGGGGAGGTCATTGTGCCTCTTTACTCATCCCTCATCAGGCCCATAATTGAGTACAATGCCCTTTTGGGATGTACCTTACCAGGCACCTGCAGCAACTGGAAAGACCCCAAAAGTACCTCACCAAGAGGATCAAAGGGCTCAAACAGATGCCATATGCTGCCCGGTTAAAGAAACTCCAGCTCTACTCAGTGGCATACCGCCTGTTCAGAGGAGATCTGTGCCTGACGATAAAGCCATGTCCAACCCGGAATTAATGGACATGTTGCACCTCAGAAAATCCAAATCCCATCGAGCCACGCTCGAGAGACTTGAACCTCAGCACTGAAATAAATAGGACATGCTGGAGGGACAGATTCATAACCCAGAGGCTCCCTTCACTCTGGAATAAAATCCCAGTCCAGGTTAGGCAGAGTCCCTCATTGACTCTCTTCAAGAGGAATCTTGATGAGTGGATGGAGATCATAGGTTTACCCTGGTATCACTTCTGTGTCACTGTTAGACAGAGGCACAGTATACTAACCTCGAAAAAGGGCATAGCAAAATTAATTTAAAATGGGTGGCGAAAGCCAAACACATTCTGGCTAGGCTTATAAATGCCCTAGGGCAGATAGCCTAGTATGAACCTATGAACCTATATAAGATAACATAGTGGGAAAAAAAGTAATACAGACAGTAACAAGACAAACAAAGGATAATAAAGAGATAAGAAAGTAATACATTCACAAGGAAATAAATAAAAAAGGAATACAAAGAGTAGCAATATTAGTACAATGTAACAGACAGAATAAGAAAGTAACAAGTCTAATAACATAATACAGATACACAATAATACAGCAAGTAACAAGACTCATATAAGGTAATACAGAGACAAAGTAGTGCAGGAAATAACAAGGCTAACAACATAATACAGAGGCAGAGAAATACAATGAGTAACAAGATTCATCCAAGGTAATACTGAGAGGCACAAAGTAGTACAGGAAGTAGTAAGACTTATACAAAGCAATAATGATAACAGCAAAAAAATACAGTGAGTAGCAATCATGCAAAATAAAACAGAAAGAAACAAGGTAATACTAAAATAAACAAAGTAATACAGATAGCATCAACAATATAGATAATAATTTCAAATAATATGTAATTCAGGCAACTCTCTTACTACAAAATATGTAAGCAATGGATAATTGGAGTTGATGCAATGTTTGCTTATATGTATATATATATATATATATATATATATATATATATATATATATATATATATATATATATATATATATATATATGTATAAATAAATGTAGATTTTTAGTTGTTTAGCAGAGACAGTATTGGTCAGTACTTGCAGTGTTTTTTTTTCCTTTCTTTCTTTCTTTTTCACTTTTCAGTATAGGTAAAACCAGTGCTGCAATCTAAAATATTTGTCATTTATGTAGGAGGGCCAGTTTGAATGAGATTGGATACTGTAAAGTGGTGACCAGGGAAAGTGTAGTTAGGCAGCATAGGATGGTGGTTTGTAGGATGACGTTGGTGATCAGGAAGAGGAGTGTGAGGGCAGCACCAAGGATCAAATGGTGGAAACTGAAAAAGGGCAATTGTGAGGTGGAGTTCAGGGATGAGTTAAGACAGGCACTGGGTGGCAGTGAAGAGTTACCAAATAGCTGGGTAACTACAGCAGAGCTAGTAAGGGAGATAGCTAGAAAGGTGCTTGGTATGACATCTGGACAGAGGAAGGACGACAAGGAGACATGGTGGTGGAATGAGGAAGTACAGGAGAGTATACCAAAAAAGAGGTTGGCAAAGAAGAAGTGGGATTGTCAGAGAGATGAAGAAAGTAGACAGGAGTATAAGGAGATGAGGTGCATGGCAAAGAGAGAGGTGGCGAAGGCTAAGGATAAGGCATATGAAGAGCTGTATGAAAGGTTGGACACTAAAGAGGGAGAAAAAGACCTGTACCAATTGGCTAGACAGAGGGACCGAGCTAGGAAAGATGTGCAGCAGGTAAAGGTGATAAAGGGTAAGGAGGGAAACATACTCACAAGCAAATAGTGTGCGTTGAGGAGATGGAAAGAGTACTTTGAGGGGTTGATGAATGAAGAGAATGAGAAAGAGAGAAGGTTGGATAATGTGGGGATAGTGAATCATGAAGTGCAATGGATTAGCAAGGAGGAAGTAAGGATAGCTATAAAGAGGATGAAGAATGGAAAGGCTGTTGGTCCAGATGACATACCTGTGGAAGTATGGAGGTGTTTAGGTGAAATAGCAGTGGAGTTTTTAACCAGATTATTTAATGAAATCTTGGAAAGTGAGAGGATGCCTGAGGAATGGAGAAGAAGTGTTTTGGTACTGATTTTTAAGAATAAGGGTGATGCGCCGAGCTGTAGTAACTACAGAGGGATTAAATTGATCAGTCACAGCATGAAGTTATGGGAAAGAGTAGTGGAAGCTAGGTTAAGAAGGGACGTGATGATTAGTGATCAGCAGTATGGTTTCATGCCGGGAAAGAGCACTACAGATGCGATGTTTACTCTGAGAGTGTTGATGGAGAAGTACAGAGAAGGTCAGAAGGAGTTGCATTGTGTTTTTGTAGACTTAAAGAAAGGATATGACAGGGTGCCTAGAGAGGAGTCGTGGTATTGTATGAGGATGCCTGGAGTGTCAAAGAAGTATGTAAGAGTAAAAACACGAAAATAAAACTAGTAAACAAGACAGGTAGCAGCAATGCTAAAGCACACCAATAAACACAAAGAACATTTTAATAAAATAAAGCGCTTTTCATTTGCTACTATTAGCAAACTTCTTCTGAAGAAGTTTGCTAATAGTAGCAAACGAAAAGTATGTAAGAGTGGTACAGGATATGTACGAGGGTAGTGTGACAGTGGTGATGTCTGCAGTGGGAGTGACGGATGCGTTTAAGCTGGATTACATCAAGAATCAGCTTTGAGCCCTTTTTTATTTGCAATGGTGATGGACAGGTTGACAGACGAGATCAGACAGGAGTCCCCGTGGACTATGATGTTTGCAGATGACATTGTGATCTGTAGTGAGAGTAGGGAACAGGTGGAGATGACCCTGGAGAGATGGAGATATGCTCTAGAGAGAAGAGGAATGAAGGTCAGCAGGACTAAGACAGAATACAGGTGTGTGAATGAGAGGGAGGATAGAGGAATGGTGAGGATGCAGGGAGTAGTGGTGGTGAAGGTGGATGAGTTTAAATACTTGGGATCAATAGTTCAGAGTAACGGTGAGTGTGGAAGAGAGGTGAAGAAGAGAGTACAGGCAGGATGGAGTGGGTGGAGAAGAGTGTCATGAGTGATTTGTGACAGACGAGTACCAGTAAGAGTGAAAGGAAGGTCTACAAGAGGGTAGTGAGACCAGCTATGTTATATGGGTTGGAGACAGTGGCATTGACAAAAGGGCAGGAGTTTGAGCTGGATGTGGCAGGGTTAAAGATGTTAAGATTTGCACTGGGTGGGATGAGGGTGGACAGGATTAGGAATAAGCATATTAAAGGATCAGCCCAGGTTGGAAGGTTTGGAGGCAAAGCCAGAGAGGCAAGATTATATTGGTTTGAACATGTGCTGAGGAGGGATGCTGAGTATACTGGGAAAAAGATGCTATGGATGAAGCTACCAGGTAGCAGGAAAAGAGGAAGGCCTAAGATAAAGTTTATGGATGTGGTGAGAGAGGATATGCAGGTGGTTGGTGTGACAGAGCAAGATGCAGAGGACAGGAAGAAATGGAAACAGATGATCCGCTGTGGCAACCCCTAATGGGAACATCCGAAAGAAGATGATGATGATGAATCTAAAATATTTGTCATTTGTCAGATGCAAAAGGGATAAGTGCTACCTGAAATATCCATATTTTTCAACTGTAGATTTTTGCAGAATGTCCAGATTTTTACCTCATATTTTTAGGCTGTTCTTCATAAAAATTGTGGGTTTTTTTTGACAAATCACTGGGATGATCTAAGGATTAAAGTCACTAAATAATGACATGTATTTGAGTTTCAGACTTCATATCCTTCACAAAATGCATTTGAACACAAATCCTGTTAGTCTGGCAACTTTCTAAGTTTATAACAGCAATATTTAAAATGTGTCCCTATTTGTGGGCCTTTGTCCCCCATTATTTCAGGCTATGTAAAGATTTCTTGTGCTAAGAGGCTTAGAGGTATGGAAATATCTAGACTTTTTTACAGCAGTCACATCATAATCTTAAACAAAATGCTTGGCTTAGAGTGTAGGTTTGTGTGTGTGAGTGTGTGTGTGTGTGTGTGTGTGTGTGTGTGTGTGTGTGTGTGTGTGTGTGTGTGTGTGTGTATTTCAATTTATTTGTTTTCTGGGAAATGCAATAAAAAAGCAAAAGTAACTGATGAGTACTTTTGTTTAATAATGATTAAAAGAACTTCTTCAGATGGTCTGAAGTAGGTGACGAGGTGGGGTAGCTCTAACTAATGCAGGTGTCTGAAGGCAATAATGTGATGTGTGGAGTATGGCTTGTTGGAAACAGATTTGGTTATTTTATTATTGTATTGTTCTGGTTTAGTTGTCAGGGTGGACTGGAGGTTGATAAAAATAAAGGAGGCATACAGAAGTATAGGCAGCAGACAGGTGGATGCTAATGTTATCTGGCTGCTTTCAATTAAGTATTATTTGGATCTGTATAACAGACCTCACTTCTAATGTGTGAGTATTTTCTTTTTGTCTGTGTGTGATTGCTTTTTGGATGTGAAGGTTGAATGTCATGGTATCATCTACTAGAACCCCTTGTAATTTAGTAGTGGAGATGATGTCAGTATTTGTGTTATTTGTAGAAGGGATGTAAAAGTTAGCTTTGCATTTGTTATGAGACTTGAGTGAAAAGGAGAGGTTTTGCCATTTTTGGGTTTAGTACTCTGTCTGATTTTGCTAGCCATTTTTATATGGAGGACAATGGATCTCGTCTGACCCATTGGAGAAGAATGGGATTTTGTGCAGAGCAGATAAGGGTTGCATCAATGGCATACTGGACTCGTTTGGTGTGTTTTGAGGCAGTGCTGATAAATATGTCACACAGGCTTAGTGAAGAACCATAGGCAGAGGTGTAGCTGGCTCAACAACACACTGTGCTGGTCATACTATTTAGCACCCCACCATCTCAGATCTTCAAAAAAGAGCAAGTAAAAGGACTGCTGCAAAAATTCAGGAATTCCATCTGGCTTGCTGCAGACAGTACCTAATCGATGCTACCCCCCCCCCCCCTGAGATCTTCAACTGAAGAGTAAAAATAAAAACTCTGTGATCAGATACCTGAAACTCCTGAAATTCAGGAATCAATCACACTTTAATTAAAAAGAAAAAAGAAAGACATCTTTTTTTCTTTTAAACTGCTATAAACTGTTTGCTACAAATTCTCTCTGGATTTACTTAATTTTTTTTTTTACATTACACTGTAGCAAACCGCTTGCTACAAGGTAGCAAATAAACCCAAAGGAGTAGTCCTTGCAATCTTAGAGTCACTTGCTACATTGGTTGCTATCCCTTCTTTTGACCAACAGATTACAAAGATTACAATGCAAATGATAAGTTAATTGGTCTGTCTAGCTTTCTGATTTCTGCATTCAGTAAATGAAAGAAAACCTGTTCTAATTTGTGCTAACTTGTTAATTGCTTTGTGCTGGATATAAACTGATTTTTCTCTGTAAAATTGACCTAAGAGAGGGACATCAATGGTTGCATTATTAAAAAAGAGGGTTTTAAATTTTGTTTTTTCATGAGAAAGGAATTTGGGAAGAAAAATAAATATATTTTTTTGGTGGGGGGGTGGTTGAACATGAGCTGTGAGTTACAAAGCCGTGTTTGAATGGTTATTAAAGCTTCCTGAGTATTTTTTTTTTTTTTTGCATCTGTGCCAGGTCATCTGATGTGCATGTAAGTGTGGAGTCATCTGCATATTATATTAGGGAGCCCTGTTGTGTAGATGCATGGAGGGTGCTGGTGAGAATGTTAAAAAGAAGAGGACCAAGAATGGAACCTTGTAGTACATCAGTGGTGACTGGGATGTATATAGAGAGAGGGTGTAGTGCCATTTTACTGACTGATACCTAATTGACAAGGAACCTTTGAACCTCACAAGGGTGGGCTGAGATATATGAGGACATTTGAATTAAATGCTTGTTGTCACAGACTGTATTGAAGGCTTTAGATAAGTCTAGAAATAAGGAAGAGATTAGTTTGCTATTATCGCTACCTTTATAGACATCTTTAAAGTTTAGAACTATAGTGTTAATACTATGGGAGGAATGGAAACCATGTTATGTGGGAGGATATGAGTTCTTCTTGCAGGAGACAGTTTGACAATTGTTTTTTAATACATTTTTGAAGCATTTTGAGAGTGGAAATAAAATAACTGTTGGTCTAAAATTAGTGATATCTGTTTTATTTCCTCTTTTGTATAGAGGAATAATGTGTAATTTTTTTCACTGAGAGAAATGTGAGATTCTGGGATTGGCCTATTTCTAAGAACTGAGGAAGGATAGGCATTACTACTGGCTGCTATTTTAAGGTATTCACTTGGAGGGTTATCAGCTGAAATAGAGCATGGTCTGAGTTAGTTTAAGACTAGTTTTATATAGGATGTGAGCACAGGTTTGAAGGTGAAAGTGGATATAGTGACATGTTGCTGCTGGCTAGGGTTGGGATGAGATGTTAGGAAATCCTTGTTTAGGGATACCACACTACCTTTGAAATAAGAGTTGAATTCTATTTCAGTTTTGAGTGGTATGTTATTGGGAGAGGGGTTAGGGTTGAATTTTTGGCTGAGATGTAAGAACTCTTTAATTGCTGACCAGAACATTATAGGTTTGTGTTTGCTATTGTTCTGAATATTGTTATAGTACAGTTTTTGTCTTCATTTATTTGCTTTTTAATATGGCTGGGGAGCATTCTGGTGTTTTCAAGATATTGTGGTGTTTCATATTTCAGGATATTGTGGTGTTTCATATTTCAGGATATTGCGGTGTTTCATATTTTTGACATTTGTTCTACTCTTTTTCTCTGTCCTGCATTAACAATCTACTTTTCTTTGGATTGCTACTGTAGATTGCATTATTTGTTTTTAGTCTCTTCCTTCTAGGAGGTATAAGGCTATTTAGGAAGTTGTAACGAATTGATTTGCAGCATTATCTAAGGGGAGTATTTTTAGGATGTTTCAGTTAATGGGTTAAACTTGTGCAGGTTGTCTGTTGTTTTATAAACATGCTGTTTAAGTAGATGCGTGTGGTTGTATAGACTGTGACATATTCTTTGAGAAAGTCTGACACTGTACCTGTGGTGGTGAATTTCCTGGATCCTGGATTTGCTCCCATGCATTCGGCATATCAGGCAATGAGTGCCTTTCAGTGCTCATTGTTTCTGTAGCAGGTATGGGTTTTACAGGATCTAGTTGCTAGCTTGATGGCCAATCCTCCTTAGCGGGTGCACCACACACTCACAAGTATACACTTATACCTAGGCCAGTTTAGAGTGTCAAATCCACCTACTGCATGTCTTTGGAATGTAGAAGGAAACCAGAGCACCCAGAGGAAACCCACATGAATGCAGGGAGACATGCAAACTCCACACAGAAGGCACCCCAACCAAGAATTGAACTGGAGAACCTCTTGCTGTGAGGTGACAGTCCTAACCGCTACACCACTGCACTGTGCAGTGGTGAATTAACAAGGGTTTAATACTTGAGGACCAGTAATGTCCAAAAAACACAATTAAAAACTAAATAACAAAACAGAAGCTGAGAATGAAAAGTAAATTGCACTGCTTTAGAATAGTGTTTGGACTAGAATTGTCTTGATGTTGATTGTGGTAGATGAGGTTAGGATTAGGGTGAATGTCTCCTTCTAGGAGGATTTTAGTATACTGTGGTATAACCATACCTCCCAACCATACCAAATTACTTGTTTTTTACCGAGTTTTGGGGTCCAAATGAAGGGGTGCCACAATTCCCGAATGGCACCCCTTCATTCCCGATTTTTTTTCTTTATTATTTTAATTTTTTTCAAATATTGTGCTGTCAGAGCTGAAGTCATCACATGCGCGATGATGTCAGCTCTGTCAGGGCTATCAGCCAGTCGGAATTGAGCTCAAGGAGCTCATGTCATCATTTCTGGCTGCAAATTCTGCGAGCGGGAATGGCAGCAGTTTCAATTTGGGCAGCAAGCAGAAACAAATGACCGTTTTGTATTAATACAACCAGAAACAAATGGCTGAAGCACAGCAGAATGACAGTGGCAGCTCTCAGGGACTACAAATAAGAAATGGCAGCAGTTTCAGTAGCAAGCAGAAACGAACAACCATATTAATGGCAGAGGATTACAAGCGGAATGGCAGCTCTCTCGGGAACTACAAGTAAGGAAAGATTTCTTCTGCTGAGAAGTTGAGAGGTATAAATGAAACATAGCAGTCTAATCTGTGTTTAAACTGGCATGAAATTAAAAGTATTCAAGTGAAGTTGTAGCTGTTCACGTATGCAAACTGTTCATGTATGCAAACTGTATGGGTCTGCCAATTAATGTTCACTGCCCTTTAAAAAAAAAAAACATATAAATTGATCAAAGAACACAGATTAATATTTTCTATTAATAACTTCAGTTTAATCTAGTAATTGTATGTATACATAATATTTGTTGATTTGTTTTGATAATGCACATTTTTTTCACACACCAACTACAAATAATGCTCTTATTTACTTCACTGTGCACAAGGCTGCTAGGAAAGGAACAGTCTGACATACTGCACATTTTCTGACATAAGCTGCAGGAAAGAAACAGTAAACAACAGTAGAATTGCTGCTGTTTTTGCTTATTGCTAACAACTGAGCTTATAAAAATAAACCCTGTGATCAATTCCCCTTTCTCTTTATCATGAAAGGAGGAAGCTACTACAAGATAGAGCAAAATCCTTAAAAGGTAAGACACCCTTGATCACTATAAGTAAAAAACTAAGAGCTCTCATAAAATCATCCAAAGCAAATTTCGAGAGAAAAATAGCTAAAGACTCAAAAGACAATCATAAGGCCTTCTTTAGCTATGTTAGAAACCTGGGAGGAAACTCCCAGATATGCTCAGAGCTAGTTCAAAATGATGTGAAGATTACTGATCCTACAGACATTGCCAACATACTGGCTGACAGGTTCAGTGCAAACTTCTGAGATATCTATACCTTGCAGCCCCCAAACATCTCCAGCCCAAGTGAGAACTGCTCTCTCCAAAGCAAAAACACAGCATCCATGGGACCTGATGGTGTTGCTCCATGAACTCAATGAGGAATTAAACCCACAGCTAGGACAGCTGTTTAATCAAAGTCTTACCTCTGGATACGCACTCCAGGAGGGAGCGGCAACTGTGGTACCACAGCCTTATCTGCAAAGCCATGGAGAGGATCATAATGGACCTCATAAATAAAGATATATGGAATTTGCAGACTTTGGATCCAGCATATCATGCCTTTTAAACTTGGTTGACTTTTTGAAACAGTCACCAAAGCCATTGATGAGGGAAAGGCAGTCCATACAGCCTACCTCGATCTGGCTAAGGCCGGTATCATTGAAAACTCATCAGCTTAAATGTCAACCCATACATCACAAGATGGATTGCAAACTGGCTGAGTGACAGAACCCACAGGGTCAGAGTTGCTGGCGCCATGTCAGACTCAAAGCCTGTCACAAGTGGTGTCCCACAGGGCTCAGTCCTGGGCCCACTCTTGTTTGGCATCTACTTTTCCAAGTACAAGCAAACACAGGAGGGTTATGGCTGACAAAGTTTGCAGATGACTGCAAACTATAGAAAACACATCTGACACAGATATCCTTCAGAAGGGTCTCACAGAAGCGGATAACTGGTGAAGTTAAATGCCAAAAATGCATAGTCATACCCTTCTGGAAAAACAAGGTTACTAGCTACCAAATAGGTGGCAATCCACTGAGCACAGAAGAAGTTATCAGGGACCTGGGGATCCAGGTTGATAGTAGTCTGTCATTCGACACCCATGTAGCTAAAGTAGTTAGGAAGACCTTCTACATTGCCCACCTTATCATGAAGGGATTCTCATCTAGATCAAGGGAGGTCATAGTCTCCCTTTACTCATCACTCATCAGACCAATGATTGAGTACAATGCCCCATTCGGAATGTATCTGACCCGACACTTGCAGCAGCTGGAGAGGCCACAAAAGTTCCTCACCAAAAGGATAAAGGGTCTCAAAAATCTGTCCTATGCTGCCCGACTGAAAGAACTCCAGCTCTATTCAGTCACTTGCTCAGAGGTGACCTTTGCCTAACGTACAAGGCCATGTCAAACCCAGATTTGATGAATATGCTTCACCTCAAAAATCTAGATCCATCAGAGCCACAAGGGCGGAGACTTAAACCGCTGGAGGGATAGATTCATCACCCAAAGACTCCCTATGCTGTGGAACAAAATACATGTGAGGCAGAGCACTGGCCTTGTTCAAGAGAAATCTTGACCAATGGATGGGAGATCGCAGATATACCCCAGGGATTACCTCAGTGTCACTGCTCGACAGAGGCACAGCAAAATAATGGGTATAGTTCCCCAAACTAAACTATGGTTTAGGCTTGTAAATGCCCTCGGGCAGATAGCCTAGTATGAACCTATGAACCTATGAACCTATGAAACTTAACTTTATGCAACCACAGCTTTAGTACTGCTATTATCAAACTAAATTTCTACAGTTACATAGCTTGAGTCTTATCTTGTAAATAAGTTTATCATTGTATTATATTCTACTACTATCAAACTTCAGTGAACATTCAGCCACTGTTTTTGTACAACACTGTATTGTATTTTATAGTATTGTTGTATACTGTTGTGTATTTTGCTATACTTGGAACTTTTCTCCCCGGGCCTCTGCTGAAAATGGACCTGTGTCCAGTCAGACCTTCCTGGTAAACAAATGTAAAATAAAATAAATAAATAAAATTGATAATGTACTACTGTTATTATAAGACTAAATGCTCGAAGTGTTAAATGCCTGCATTGCTAATGCCTGAAGTGCTATCTTTAACTATAATGCAAAATTATACATATTAGTGCTGCACAATCACACATATTCATACTCTACTTATGAGGAACCTGTGCCATATGCAGAGGCAAAGTGTGTTTGATGCCACACTGTGACCATAATATCTATTCACTACATTACAAATGTCAGAGGCAGACAGAAAGTAATTATTCTAGACAAGGAGAGAAATTGTGTGTCCTAAAGCAACTGATCAGTTCATCCCTCTAGTCTATCACATGGAGAGGAAGGAACATGTGTGTTTGTGTATGCAAAACATCTGAAAAAGAATTACTGTAGCCACAGGCAAACAGAAATGCATATAGTGAAAGTGTCCTGGTGGCTAGAGATATTGAGGCTCAAACTCTGTACCTTTGATACAGGGTGAAAAGAGCCTAAAGTCCCTAGCCACCACCATTTCATAGCTTGGCCCACATTTTTTCTGCTAAGAGTTCAAAGCTATGGTGAGAAGTGAGAGCAGAATTTGAATTCCCCCATTATTGGCTTTGTTGTTTGTCCTGGTTTTTTGTGCTAAGAGGTTGAGAGCTATGGTGAGAAGTGAGAACTGAATTCACTAAATGATGGCCATTAAGTTTCAGTCTTCCTATTTTTCAAGAAACTGCTGATTTAGCATAGTGGTATGCTCTGACTGTAGTGCATAGGGGTCTGGGTTCACAACTTGCTAGTGACATGCATGGTGGTAACACAACATTTTATTCTAGCAACTTTCCAAAATTATACAAGCAACGCTTAAATTGTGTACATGGTTTTTGACCTTTTGCCCCCCCCCCAAAAAAAAACTGAAATTGAAAATAAGTGCGAGAAGCTGTGCAAGATGCCTATGGCTTACACTACTGTCATTCTGTTTATATTTTCGGTGTGGAAGTAGACTTTTATGATGGAAATGTTCTGAATTGGGCAGTTGTGTCATTATTGGTTCATGCATTTTGTTTCATTGCCTACAATGTAGGCTACTGGAAAAATGTTCAAACAATAAATTTGAAATGTGCTCTATCTAACAAGTGTGCTGTATTATACAAGGAATATAACTTAATAAAGTCAGGAAGGTGTGCCGAAGAAAAGAACACGTATATGTTTCTTGTTTTGTGTGCAAGGGGCCAATGATATGAAAACAGCCCAAAGGTAATCTTTATCCACCTCTGGCCAGATGCACTTTTTTTGGATGTGGTGTGGGTTTCAATGCTGCTTCAATGAATGTGAGTTTCAAGGGCAGCGAAGTTTTAATGCCAAGTCTATTTTCATTGTGAGGCAGTATTGCTTTGTTTATCAGATGTCTGTAAAAATAAAATCCAAATCGTAGAAGTAAAGCAGTATGCACACATTAGTGTTTATGGTAAATGGGGTGAAATAGTCAGGTAATGGGACATTGGAGTGGCTACAGGGGGATTCTGGTGCCATATTTTGGTTGTCTGTCCTTCAGTTTGCGTTTGAAAGTTGGTATCCCACAATTCCACCTGAGTGGGTGGGGTTACATAATTTTGTATGCAAATTAGATGTTAATGAGCGTACAGATTTGTACCTATTTTTCATGGGTCTTATCCAGATTTTTGATGTTTCCAGGTTGAGAGGTATAACTAATTTTTTTTTTGAGAGTATTTTTACACTTAATTTTATTTTGATTTGAGTTGAAATGAAGATCATCAGTCTATATGTAGGGTAAAGGTGGTGAGGGTCATCATTAAATTAGTTTGGTGTGATATGTGGAGAATTGAGGGAGGAAGTATGGATAGGTGGTTATGACAGTCTTAGGAGACTTTGAAAGCTATTACTGCGTCATGGAAGGATGAGAGATGGCTTAGTGGGAGGAGAAGAATAGAGGATAAGCTAAGGAGTAGTATAATTAAGTAAAGGAATCTGTAATATATATAATCCCAATAAAGAAAATCTTCCATTTTACTGGTGTTGCACATTCCGTTACCCTGGCCGTGGTGACTGTGGTAACTATTTTGTTGACTGGATACTTTGTATTACACAGTTCTTTAGTGAGAGGCTTCATATTTTTGTCTTTTATATATTTACATATATATAGAGACAGAGAGGGAGGCATCATAATGAATGGGATAGAGCTTTAAATGCTAATGATCTAAGAAACCTGTACTGCATTTCATAAGCATCTGCTATATGGTTTACCTTCTTGAGAGTTCACACATTTTAACAAGGCATTTATTTGGATGACCTTTATGGTGGTTCTCAGGAAGGTGAATAAACAACACAGGCAGAATGAATGACTGTCTTCTCCAAGTGCTTTAATCACACACACACATGTGTGCACACATGTGTGCATGGACACACATAAATACACACAAACACACACACACATATGCAAGCACACAAAAGATTAATACCTTGCTTTCAGGGAAAAAAACATGAAATTAAAAAAAAAAACAAACAGAAAAATAAATAAATAAATAAACCCTGCTGGATTCCCCTCGCTGCAGTTCCAGCAAAGGAAATATATACTCATAAAAGTAGTTTTCTCATTCATGTACATTCTCCCCATTTTGTTCATTGATAGGTATATTCTCCACTAGTTATTACTATTGATCGTATTCTAAATAGACTCAGACTGATCTAGCTTTGTGACTGTTGCAGTGTAATATGTTGAGTATATACATTAAAAAAAGAGTGGTTACATGTGTTTTCTGTTATCTTTTATTTGAGCTTTGCCATCAGTTTAAAATCCTTGCAGGAGTCTAGAATTGCCTGGACATTTTCCTTTCTGAGTCACCCTCCAGACTTTTGATCTTAAATGTCTATAAACAGAAGGTTAGCATGGCAAAAATATGTGTGGTAATACATTTTTTTTGAAAAGTCAAATTTACTTGACATGTAAGTATTCCCCTGTAGCATTTCTATCCAAAGAAGACATAGAAACATAACTACAAAACTACAAGTTTAAAAAAAAAGTGTATTTCTAATGTCAGTATGTAAACACACATATGCTGTCAGTATAAATTTTTGCAAAGTAAAGTAATTATAGTTTAGCATATATAAGGTATAGATTATACAGAAAGGCTATGTTGAAATTTGAAAGTGTATTTCTACTTATTAAGGAGGAAAACCTTAGATTTTATTTCTGTCTACCATGTTTATTAGGCAATTGTCAGACATTCATGATAGTGTATCTCTTCACAAAAAGAGGTTTCAAGTATAACATCAGCTATTTACTCTCTTACTGCAATACTTCTAATAAGAACTTGGTGAAAGATACTCTTCTTTTGCTTATAAATTTGTGAACTTCTGCATTTTACATTCCTCATCTTCCCCATCTTAATTATTTTAGTAATCAATATATAGATATAGTCATGTATACTTTTAAAGCTTTAGTTATTCGACACTGTTGAAGTTCCCTTACATTAGAATGGTCACTCGGTGCTTCTAATATCACTATGTAAGTGGAACTCTGTCTAACAGTGGTTAATATAACTGTTCATTCTTAGTCCCTGGGGTTTACTAAGGGTTTTGCTTTCTACATGTCTACAAATGCAGTTAATTTTAATTTTAATGCATAGGATTCAGATAATTATTACAGCTTGAGATTTTTGCAGTTCTTAGGGCAAGATGCATGTTTTCATTTAGTTAAAACAAAAAACTTGATAGCCCTACCTATGTGGAGAAATCCTCAGATAGCTAAATCACTGAAGGAAAATAAATAAAAATGCAGAGTGAGTGAACTGCCCTGTTATGATGAATGGAAATACTGTTACATTAGCATGAATACTGATATGAAGAAGTCTAGAGTTCTTGTAACTAGTCCAGTAGAGGAACACTTGTATTTTCTCTTTATTGTTCACAAAAGTTTCCTTTTAGCTCATCCAAGCAGTGTTTTGCTAATTACTGTTATTCTTTTTCTTCTTCATCTTTTACTTATTATTATTGAAACAAACAACCAAATAAACCTGTGCTATCAGAATGTCATGTGGAAAAAAAAAAACACCAAACAGTTTATAAAAACATTTAATACTTAGAAAACACAACAGAAAATATTAAGCATGTTCATCCCATGCCAAAATAAAGGACTTCATCAGAACAAAACCAAATGTCACTCAATTGCTTTTATATACACAGAATTAATTACTGATAAATAAGAAGTACAAGCCTTAAAGGAACAGTATTCTAATCTATAATAATAACAATAATAATAATAATAATAATAATAATATACAAATTATTGCATTAAAACACCAAAGAACTTATATTGCATGCATTAGAGCAAATATATATAATTTAAGTACTTGTACAAACATTAATAAAATAATGTATAAATATTAAAAGTGTGAATGTAAAGATCCATCAAGGTGGTGGATAATTATTAAAACAAGGTACAAATGGGTACTCTACAAAAACAGAAACAACAGTGAAAAATTGTTAAATTGTGTAATAACAGAAATAACATATTGCCTTTAATGGATGAAATGTGTATTAAATGCTTCTTAAGAAAATGGATTTCTGCCTTGCCTGCACTTTTTATTCTAAATTTGAAAATAGTATGTTGGGGAAAGGTTTATGGAAATGTTTCTACGCTGCAATTCAGGGAGATTGTAGATTGGCAGTTCAGGAGAAACTACATTGTATGTGCTCACTTTATTACATATCTGTTCTGGTAATCCACAAGAATAACATTCCAGCTATTCACATCTCTGTTGTTTAGACTAAATGCTTAGTTGATGATGTCAGAAATAAAGAGTTCATACTTCCATATCCCAGTTCATAAGGCTCATAACCAATTCCTAACAATATGAGAGTACAATTTACTTTATCAATTCACTTACCTGCCATTTTGCTTTTGTATTTTAAACAGTGCTTATCAAATGTCCAGGTCTAGATTTTTGCTTAGTGCAACTTCGCTGGCTTCTTATTTATTCTATCAAAAAGATTATTTGATTATCCCATTCATTGGAGAATGTATAAATGATAGAATTACACACCAAAATAAGTTCCAAATACATGAAAATGACTTCCATTAAGCAGCACAAAATATTCTTTATTAAAATGTGACTTGATGTCTCAGTCTTTGTCACAAAGGGATACATAACTTTCTACAATCATTTCATCGATGAGTAAGATTAAACAGTTAACTGTTTCAGTTAAAAATGATGGAACCCAAACCAAAATTGGATAGCTCAAAGTGAGTAAATGTCAAACAAGGTGAAAAGCAAACCAAAACAGACTAAAAAAGAAGAAACCACCACTTTAAAGAAGCCACAGAAAATATTTATAAAACTCTACTCACAAGATTTTGCAACAAATGTGCTTTCTCAAGCATATGCCAAAAGGAATCCAGATGAGATTATATAATTCAGGAACTGATCGCATGGTTAACAAACCCAATCATTCATAATAGGCTTAATAATGCATGATAAAACATGTAATGTCTAACATGCTTGTCATACTATAGATATATCTATGGGGGGAATGAATATTGTTACCATGCTTGTCATACTATATATATATATATATATATATATATATATATATATATATATATATATATATATATATATATAT